>NC_039358.1:228698533-228814712 GCF_003573695.1 Papaver somniferum
CACCCACCCACCCCGGTCCTGATGGGTTTTTCAAGTGACGAGGCATTTCATGGATGATGATATTGCGAAGGTTGTCAGTGACTTTAACAAATGGGGATTCTTAAATTTGAAGTTGAGAAATATTTTTCGATCATTAATCCCAAAAAAGGCGTTCGTGGAGGAAGTTAAAGATTTCTGGCCTATTGATCTTACGAATAATTAAGGTGGTGCATGCTGCCTCTAGTTGTCTCGGATAAACAATCCGCTTCTAACTGACAAATCCTTTATAGCTCCACCAAAGCTTATCAAAATTTTGGAGCGAGTTATCAGACTTTATATGGAATCATACACCATATGTCTTTGAAGAAGTGTTGCAGACCTTTAAGAGCAGGAGGGCTCGGAATCAAATCTTTAAGAAGAATGAACAAATGTTGAGGATTAGTCTCACATAGCTTATCTTCCTAGACTAGATCCTTCTTATATGCACGAGTGTCTCTTCACTCATTGCTAATTGGTTTTGAGTTGGAAGCCCAAGTGCTAGTACAAAGCGTTGCCCTTCCTAGACTAGATGCTCTACTCATTGTTAATTGGTTTTAAGATGGAAGCCCAATTAGAAAAATCATCCGTGTGTAGAAATGATATCATCCCAAAATAGCCTCCTGTCAATTGTGGAGTTTGGTGAGGTGATTTAGGCTGGACTTCTCTAAAATCTAAATTGTAGGAGCAGTCCAGCCTTTCAAACCTTTGTATCCGCACATCTACTTGATCACTTCTTTCAAGAACTGGACAGTCAAGACATGTGCAGAAACATTAGCCAATGGTGGGCTAGGATGAATAAAGGCGACACTGGTTGTGATGGTCATGTACCACAGATTTACTTGACCATAAATGTAGGACAAGGAATTAAATCTAGGATACTGTTGGAATTGGGTGTTTGGTTAAAGACGCCCATATAATACAGTCCTAAATTAGGAATAATGCGGGCAAGTCTATGTGGTGCGGGGCAAAGATTATTCCCCGGTGGTTGAACCTTCAGAAAGCTACTAGATTTTGTGCAGATGGGCAAAAGCCATTTCCTGGTGCATCATCACGGCCCAATTGAACAAGGTTGCTCTCTGTATATATTAAATATACCCATGTAAAAGAGAGTTGCATACCCTAGGGTTTCTGGAATAGTCTGATAGCAATGGAGAACAAACTAAAAGCAAAGCCATCCTCATTCAACGTTCATGGTTCATCGTCAACAACAACAAGAGAATGGCTGACAGCAAGGGAGTATATACTCAAAGTACAGCCTCCTTCATTCAAAGTTCATGGTTCACCATCGTACGCAAGAAAATCGAAGGCAAAGCTACCAGAAACTAGCAACAAGAGCACTGCTAATGCGTTCAAAGTAGGGCTGTCAATGGGTACCCGTTACCCGGAACCGGAACCGGACCCGAGCGAATAGGGTCCGGTTCCGGGTCCCAAAATTGGACCCATTAACAAGTTAGGACCCGACGGGTAATTACCCGATTGGACCCGAATCTAAACGGGTCCGAATGGGTAATATCCGATGGGTACCCGCGGGTAACGGGTACCCGGTTATTCATTCTTTTATCCCTTTTTTTAACAAAATTACAAGTATTTTGCTAGTTTGGTTTTGAATTTTTTTCTCATTTTTCATTTCTTCTTACATTTAATCTTTATTTAGTACATTAATAAAGAAATAATACCAAATTTTTATAGAAATAAGTTTGATTCAAGCAAAAAAAAAAGGGAAAGACATCAAAATTTTGAACTTTTATGTGTGTTTTCTTAATACCCAACGGGTACCCGGAACCGATGGGTACCCGGGGTTTTAAACGGGTCCGGTTCTGGGTCCACTAATTTAGGAACCGGACCCGGAACCGCTAGTAACCGGACCCGACTTTTATAAATAGGGTCCGGGTCCGGATCCATTGATACCCGGGAGGACCCGGACCCGTTGACAGCCCTAGTTCAAAGTTCTTGGTTCATGGTCAACAGAAAAAACTGCGAAAGAATCAAAAGCAAAGAAAAAGAAGAAAGCAGCCAATTCATGTATCAAACTAGTGCAAGATGTCTGGTTAAACGAATCCAAGAACACGAATTTTGTATTCTCTCCGTTCTCAATTGAGAGTGCTCTAGGCTTACTAGCTTCCGGAGCAAGTGGTGAAACCTTAAACCAGATATTAAGCTTTCTCAGCTCTAAAAGCCTCAACCATCTATATTCTGTTAATTCTAAACTCATTAAATCCTTAAGCGAACAGGGAACTGAACCCATACTTTCTTTTGCTAGAGGTGTTTGGATTGAAAAATCTTGTCCCATTAAACCTTCATTCATAAAAGTTGCCGCCGCGGTATATAAAGCAAAAGTCAGAACCCTGGATTTCAAAAATAAGGTAAGTCAATTGTGAACCTCTTATTGTTGATTGTATGTTCACTTTTTAGAATTTCGTATCGTTTTAATTCGTTTTCATGTATTTTCGATTAGAGCGAAGAGGTGCGGAACAAGGTAAAACAAATGGGTTAATACAAGAGCTTATTCCTAATGGAGCAGTCAATGAAAATACAAAGTTTATATTGGCGAATGCACTCCATTTCAAAGGATGTTGGAAGGACCCAAATCAATTTGATCCGATGCTAACCAAGAAATCCAAGTTCTATCTCCTTCATGGGGGAAAACCAGTACAAGTTCCCTTCATTTCGTCCAAACAAAGACAATATATCACTTGTTATGATAGCTTCAGAGTACTTCAACTCCCATACAAATGTTCAGGAATACCCGAAACTGCTGGTGGTCTAAGTTTTCGATGTATATAATTTTACCCGAGCAACGAGATGGGCTGGCTGAACTTATAACAAAGGTGAGTTCCGATACAACTGGTTTTCTGCGTCAACATAGTCAATCACAGTTTAGTGCGAACGGGAGAATTCAAAGTTCCAAAGTTTAAAATCCTTTTTGATTTTGAAGCATCAAGAGTACTCCAGGAATTGGGTATTGTTCTGCCTTTTGATGAATTCAAAGCAGAGCTGACGGGGATGTTGAATACTAATGGTACTAGTAAACCTAAGAATGATGGTACTAGTAAGCTCCATGTCTCAAATGTTTTTCTCAAGTGTTTTGTTGAAGTTGATGAAGAAGGAACGGAAGCTGCTGCTGCTACAGCTATTTTGTGGAACATACAACGTCGCAAGCGTCCTCCTACTCCTCCTCCTGTTAATTTTGTGCCTGATCATCCTTTCATGTTTATTATAAGGGAAGAGCAGAGTGGTGTGGTGTTGTTCATGGGACATGTCCTTAATCCTTTGTTAAATTCGTGATGCCGACATGAGATTATTTCCTTAGCTTTCTTTTTAGTTTCATTCAATAAGAATCAATGTTCTCGACTTTTTATCAATAATTTTAGTCATCAATTAAAATGTTAGTTTGAATAAGCAAAGGATTTCGTGTAGTTTGCTATTTATTGGTAATAAAAATATCAGTTTTTCTAATCTCTTCGAAAAATTAGCTGCGCGAAATAAAACGGACTCCCAAGACTGCAATTTTATAGTTATAGAATTTGCAACTACATTCACTACTCTCATACGCATTAGACTAGCTGAAGAAAACAACTACATATCTAATATTAACCCCTAGCCGACCCACCTAACGTAAATCGGTTTGCATCGGGCAAATGGAGCAAGCTAGAACACGTATTGTTTAGGAGAGAACACAACTATAAGAGGAGAACACGAACTTGAATAGAAGACGTTCTATTGATATAACTTGTGTCGGCAATTTGATCCTTAGAAGATATAAACCGAACATCAAGAAGTTTCAAAGCAACCTGATCACGCACAAAATGATAATCAATCTCAATGTGTTTCGTCCTTGAATGAAGTATAGGATTAACAGTAAGATATGTGGCACCAAGATTATCACACCATAGAACTGGAGGTGATTGAGTAGAAACATGAAGTTCGGATAGAAGTGATTGAATCCACATAATTTCAGCAGTAGCAATAGCTAGACCTCTATATTCTTCTTCAGTACTAGAACGTGACACGGTTTTCTGTTTACGAGCAGTCCAAGATATAATATTACTACCCAAGAATACACAATAACCACTGGTTGAACGTCGATCTTCAAGAGAACCAGCCCAATCGGAATCAGTATATGCGCTAAAGGATAACTGTAGAGAAGAAGACGGCTGAAGAAGAATACCAAACGTAGATGTTTCTTTAAGATAACGAAGTATACACTTCACTAAGCCCAGTGAAACTCAGTGGGTGCATGCATAAATTGACAAACCTTATTAACAGCATATGCTAGATCCGGACGAGTAAAAGTCAAATATTGTAAAGCTCCAACAATACTACGATATTCAGTAGCATCAGTCAACAAGGTACTGTGATCAGAAGACATGTCCCCAGAAGTACTAAGTGGAGTGTGAATAGGCTTAACACCATCCATTTTCGCACGAATAAGGAGATCATGAGCATACCTTTGTTGAGAGAGAAACAAACCAGAGGATGTACGAACTGCTTCAATTCCAAGAAAGTAAGACAAGAAGCCAAGATCTTTGATTGCGAATTCTTGTTGTAGACGATCAATGATAGACTTAATACTTGTAGAGTTATAACCTGTAACAATAATATCATCCACATAGACTAGTAAATAGATAGTACCAAGAGAGCCGTTATAAAGAAATAAGGACGAGTCACACTTCGAAGTGACAAAACCAATTTGCAACAAAAAGGTACTAAGCCTGTGATACCACGCACAGGGAGCTTGTTTGAGACCATAAAGAGAACGATGCAACTTGCAGACATGTGTAGGAAAACGAGAATCTACGTAGCCCGGTGGCTGTTTCATATACACCTCTTCTTGAAGTTCTCCATGTAAAAAGGCATTTTGCACATCAAGTTGTTGAATTGTCCAATTGGAAGACAAAGCCAATGTAAGAATAAGAAGAATAGTACATGGTTCAACAACCGGACTAAATGTTTCAGAATAGTCAATACCCTCTTGCTGATTATAGCCTTTTGCAACTAATCGTGATTTTCGACGTGAAATCGTACCATCTGGATTGCATTTAATACGAAACACCCATTTACATCCAATAACGTTCATAGAATAATTATATGGTACTAACGACCACGTACCATTCCGAAGTAGCGCATTAATCTCATCATCGGAATACATACGCCACTGGGGATCTTTATGAGCCTGTGAAATACAAGTAGGTTCGAGAAGAGAATCACATACCAATGCATATTTGGAATTTGGTTTAAAAACACCAGCTTTAGACCTTGTCACCATTGGATGAGTGTCAGAGACAGAAGACGGAGACTGCAGACGAAGAACTGGGGAAGAAAAATCAGTGGCGGCTGAATCGGACATAATAATGGGAACTGTCGGCGGCTGTGACGGCTCAGAAACATTATGGCTGATAGTTGATGATTGGTTTTGTTGGCTAATCATTGGTGATGGCGGCTGTGGCGGATGAGGATCATCATTACTGTCGGCTAATGATTGAAGATGTTGGCTAATGATTGCTGGAGGTGGCTGATGATTGCCGACGGCGGAGAACTGCTGGCGATTAATGATTGCTGACTGTTGATGATTACTGATAGTTGATGATTGCTGGAGGATAATGATTACTGACGGTTGATGATGACTGGCGGCTAATGATTGGTCTTGAAAAGAAGACGGCACGGAAGCAGTAGACAGAAGAGAAGGCAGAGAAAGATTTATTGGAGAAGAAAAGGGAGTAGAAAAAGGTACCTGTGAAGTCGTCGACGCCGGAGAAGGCTGTGCTGTGGCGGCAAAAGGAAAAGTGGTCTCATCAAAAACAACATGATGACTAACATAAATCCGACCTGTAGGAATATGAAGACACTTATAGCCTTTTTGAGAAGGACTATAACCAATAAAAACACAAGGAGAAGAAAGAGGCTCCATTTTATGAGATCTATATGGACGTAAGTATGGATAACACAAGCAACCAAACACCCGAAGTAAAGTGTAATCTGGTGAAAGACCAAAAAGAAGTTCATACGGAGAGGAGTTATGAATGGAAGTAGACGGAACACGATTAATTACAAAACAAGCAGTGTAAAAAGAGTCGTACCAGTATGAGGATGGTACAGAAGCCTTGTTTAGGATTGTAAGACCAGTTTCACGAATATGACGATGACGTCGTTCGACTAAACCATTTTGTTCAGAAGTATGTGGACATGAAAATCGATGAAAAATACCCAGTTGTTGAAGATGCGGAGTAAGTTTTCGATACTCCAATGCGTTGTCAGATTGGAAGATTTTGATTTTTCGATTAGAGATATTTTCAACATGCTTTTGAAACAAAAAGAATATTGAAAAGACATCAGATTTCTGAGACATAGGAAACATCCAAGTAAAGCGACTAAAGGCATCAATAAAGATGACATAGTATTTATATCCTTCATTAGATAGAATATGAGAAGGTCCCCAAACATCAGAGACAGTTAAATCTAATGGATGCAAATAAGTAGTTTTACTAGAAGGAAAAGGGAGTTTATGACTCCGATGTTCATGGCAAGAGGAACAAAATTTAAAAGTCTGACTAGAAACCGGAAGAGAAAACTGGGAAACAACCTTACGCACTGTGTGTATCATTGGATGTCCTAATCTAGAGTGTCAATCTTGTAAGGTAGCACGCTCTCCTATGTAGGCTTTAGAATATTGAGACGAATTATCAAGTTGATAGAGCCCACCCCTCCTACTGCCACGAAGAAGAACCTTCCCGGTACATCGATCCTTCACAAGACAAAAGGTTGGATGAAATTCAAATAAGACATTATTGTCAGTAGTAAACTGAGAAATAGACAGAAGATTATGAGAAATTTTTGGTGCATGAAGAACATTACGAAGCCACAACTTACGGTTGGGAGTTCCCAAAACAGAGGATCCAACATTAGAGATTGGAATAGAAGATCCATTACCCATTTGAATTTGATCCGGACCAGTATATTCATTAGAAAATTGGAGACGAGAAAGATCATTGGTTATATGATCTGTAGGACCACGGAGGTGTAGATAACAAACCAGTTTGAGCAGCATAAGCACGAGGAGCAGCGGTAGGTGGCTGACGTCGAGGAGGACGAAACGAGAGATCGAAACGATTCCAACAGTCATTAGCTTCATGATTCTTGCAACCACATAGTCGACAGGGAAGACGCACATCTGTGCGTGAGTTGTAAGGCTGTGCTGGGCCGAGAAGAGAGGAATGATTCGAAGTGTTGGAAGCAGCTGGACGAGTTGGGCTTGACAGGGAGGAGAATTGTTGGGCCGAAGATGGACTAGACCGAGTAGGAGGACGTGAAAAATTGGAAGCAGCTGGACGAGAGAAGCTGGAAGCAGCTGAACGAGTTGGGCCGGATGCTGCAACGTTAGCTACAGGCTGAGAATGCAGTGACTTTGCTTGGTTCTCAATACGAAGTTCATACGTGAGAAGATAGGTGATAAAATTCTCTAGTTTCATGGCTCCCATGGAAGTTGTAAGAGAGGTAACAATGGCATCATATGCAATATCTAGGCCGGAAAGAATGCAGTGACGTAATTCAGACTCAGTGACAACAGTATCGACAGCTGCAAGGTTTTCAACGATATTGCGAGCTCGATCAATATAATCTCGCATAGAAAGAGATCCTTTGCGTAAAGCCCTAAGTTCACATTGCAAGTGATGGATATGAGCATTTGATTTTGAAGAAAAGAGAGATTCAAGAGAGGACCAAACATCATGAGAACTTTGGAGACGATGAACTTGACGAAGAACAGCAGGAGTTAGCGAGGAAAAAATCCATCCAAGAAGAATACGGTCTTGCTTTAGCCAAGGAGCATATGCCGGATTGGGTGTATCACTGTTGGGAAGAGTTGGAGACGGACAAGGATTGTCACCTGTGACAAAAATATCGAGTTCATAACCTTGAAGATATGGGAGAAACTGAGCAAGCCAGAGGGATTAATTGGTGTCATCAAGTTTGACAGTGATGATGTGATGAGGTTGAGAAAAGATAGAGGAAGCCATCATTGATTGAGAGGAGTTGAGTATGGTTGAAAGGACATAGGAAGAAGTAGATGCAGCGGAAGACATAAGATCAATAAGCTGATACCAAGCTAGAACACGTATTGTTTGGGAGAGAACACAACTATAAGAGGAGAACACGAACTTGAATAGAAGACATTCTATTGATATAACTTGTGTGTACAATTGATCTTTACAAGATACATATATATATACTAACTCTTCCTTGAACTCCAAGATAGGATGAATTTTCCAAAACTAGAACAATTTCCTAAAATACAAAAGACTTCCAAACCTAGAATAGTTTCCTAAAAATACAAAAGACTTCCTTAACAAGATATATGTGTGTTAGGAAACACACACGTATTGTATGCCTTAACAGAGCAATAGGATATAACGTTTCGGGAAGTATAGAGAGGCTATTTTCTTTCGGGTGCTCTTGTTTGTGTGGTTTTTTTTGTGTCAGGAAAAAGAAAAAAACACATCAGTTGAGTTGAGATGGCGTATAGGCCGGCCATACCTTAAACCCTTCAACTGTCATCGCATCACCTCCCAATCTCAAAAGCTTTCCTTAAACATTTAAACATTTAAGGGAATTTTAACAAAATGTCACACGTTGGTTTTCCGGTTTAATAAAGTGACATCGTTTTTTTCAAAATTCATTAAATGTCATTACTGTTAGCCAATCCGTAAGGACCCACATGTTTGGTATTTTACGTTGACTAAGTCAAGAAAATCTGTTGTATTTTATATGCTTACCCTTGCAAATCCTGTTATACATATCACAATCACTCACCAATAAACGAACAACCTGCCTCACCTCTAGGGGTGTCAACGGGTCCGGGTCCTCCTGGGTATCACTAGACCCGGACCCTATTTATAATGGTCGGGTCCGGTTCCTAACGGTTCCGGGTCCGGTTCCTAAACTTGTGGACCCAGAACCGGACCCGTTTAAATACCCGGGTACCCGTCGGTTCCGGGTACCCATTGAGTCTTAATAAAACTATTTAAAAAACCTTAAAAACTTAATATATTTCTCTTTTTGGCTTGGATTTAAGTAATTTTTATAAAAATTTATTATTATTTCTTATTAATGTACTAAATAAAGGTTAAATGTAAGAGAAAAAATTTAAATGAGTAAAATATCAAAGCTAAAACTAGCAAAAATACTTATAATTTTGCTAAAAACATGAATAAAAGAATGAATAAACGGGTACCCGATACCCGCGGGTACCCAACGGGTATTACCCGTCTGGACCCGTTTAAATTCGGGTCCAATCGGGTAATTACCCGCCGGGTCCTAAGTAGCTAATGGGTCCAACTTTAGGACCCGAAACCGGACCCAAATATACCGGGTCCGGGTAATGGGTACCCATTGACAGCCCTACTCACCTCCTCTCTACTACTGCTGCTGTCCGTATATATTTCAATGATCTTTATCAGCTTCAATTGGATATTACTCATCATAAGTTTGTTCAACCATATGTTCTTCATAAAACTCATGAGTGTAGATTCGTCTTTATTAGAAGATGGTTCCCATCTATCACGAGAAGTGAAAATAGAAGAAACTCAAATCTCAGAACTTATGCACCAACCAGGTTCTAAAACTTCAAAAATCATATTTTGAATTCTCAATTCACTTAATCTCTGTAACCAGGTTCTGAAGCTTCATATCCAGTCGACCAATTTTCAGGATGAGTCGTTGTTGCCATTGATTAAATTGATAGATGGAGGAAATTAAGATGTCACTGATATTATCAATGATTTGAAATATATGGGTTTATGATTAAATGTGAAATCTCTGCAGGGAAGTAATTGGTTTTGGTCTTCAAGTTACGAACTACAAGTCGCAGGTCAAGTGCTCGACAGAATTCCCCAGATGTATGCCTCAGTTCTGTGCAACCATGATCCATGTCTCAATGGGTACTCAACGGGAAGAATATTAAGCTCCAACGATTTTGTAGGCTATTCAGGACTAGTGAAGGAATTGGGTTTCTTTGATCAATCCATTTTTTCCTATTTTCTTCCCTCCATTGTAAAATCTCCTAATCCCCCTCCTCCCCCTTGGCCTTTTCTGTGATGCAAACCATTACGGTTATTTACAGGGATTAGGTTTCGTCATGCCTAATACAAGTTCTTCATGGCTTTTCAGATTAATGAAGGGTTCGTTCAATTTCATAAAAGTTGCAGTTCGTCCATGGCCATGGTGCAATTTACGAATTCAAAGAAGTTGCCAACGTAGTATATAAATCTAAAGCCAGAAGTGTGATTTCGCAAATAAGGCAAGTCAACTATGAACCTCTTGTTGTTGCTTGTATTTTTATATAGTTTAATATTTATGTGATGTTTAAATTATGGTTTGTTTAGAGCGAAGAGGTGCGGAACAAGGTGAACACATGGGTTCAAAAGAAAACAAATGGATTAATACAAGAGCTTATTCCTGATGGAGCAGTCAATGAACATACAAAGTTTATTGGCGAATGCACTCTATTTCAAAGGACGTTGGAACAATTATGATCAATTTGACCCGTCATTAACCAAGAAGTCGAAGTTCTATCTCCTGAACGGAGGAAAACCAGTACAAGTCCCCTTCATGTCGTCTACAAAAGATCAATATATCACTTGTTATGATAGCTTTAGAGTACTCAAGCTCCCATACAAATATTCTGAAAATGCACAAAAATGTTCGCGCTCCAAGATTTTCTATGTATATAATTTTAGCTGAGCAACGAGATGGTCTTGGTGAACTTATAACAAAGGTGAGTTTTTTTTGACTTATAAGGTTAAAATTAATTAATAATATGATTTCAGGTGATTTTCCTTTGTTGTGGTTAAAAGATGAACAAAGCTCTCTTCTGAGAGCTTCTGGTCCCTTCGTGGTATATTTCAGCCAATAGGATCATCATGTTGTTTCACTCCACCAATACTTCGTCCGGTAGCACCCCCATATTTCTTTCCAAATCCTTTTTTGTTTCTTTGGCCGCATCTATTTTCTCCTTATTTTGATTCTTTTTTTTCTTTCTCGCCTTTCTACAGATCTTTTTCATTCATACTCTAATAGAAACCCCTTAACAAGGCGCGCTTTCCGTTGTGTTCTTCTATATTCTGATCTTATGTGCTAGGGGTAATTTAAAGTACAGTATAATTCATGTTAATTCATGAATTATGATCTTTTTTTTTGCTCAGCTAATCATGATCTTATTTTACTCTTACTGTTTGGGTGATCAATTACCTAATGGCTGACATATAAAAAGTCTTTTAAGAACGGATTTTTTTTTTTTTTTTTGCTTTTTTTCACTTTCGATTCTGCAGAATTCGATACTGAATGTTGTCACTTTTGTAAGGTTTAGTGTTTGATTGAAAATTTTGTTTTGATATCTTTTGGTTAGGTTTACAGAAGATTATGATTAACTGCAATGGAAGATTCTAACTGCTGAATGGTAGGGCAGTCTATCTCACTTTCAATACAAGGTTGTTGTAATGATTAATTAGTTTGGATTACTTAATTTGATGGAACAGATGATATGGATGATTTTTCAAGTGATTGGATACAAGGTTGTTGTAATGATTAATTAGTTTGGATTACTTAATTCCTTAATTTGATGGAACATATGAGATGGATATGGAATTGATAAGCATAATTAGCTGAATCTCTCTTCTCATAAGTTTTACATTTGTTTGTTGTAACATTGGATAGTTTGAGTACATCGAAGGTTGAATGCTACAACTCTTCTTGGGATCGAGCTGTATACAGTGAGTAGTGAGAACACGAAAATTAGAATATGAGAGGAAACTAACTTATGTGAATGAATTACTTTGCTTAATGTTGTCTTTTTTATGTGTTGGGTGTTCTAATGAGTTTATTTTTGTTGTTGTCCAGCAAAGTTGCATAGGAAGACCAAATTGTTGCCTCTCAATCAACAACGATAAAAAAACCTAAAAATAAGAGAGACTTGCCTAACAGCGATAATTTTCCCGCTGCAACTAAACACCAATCACTAATGGTGTGTCGCAGTGGTCGCGGGAGACATGTTGCGGATATGAACTCAACACCATCTATATCGACAGATCAAGCACGTTACAATCGATATTCCAGGTGGTGAATTTCCTCGATTATACCAAGACCTAACTAATAATATTGTTGATGAACTTATCAATCTCTTTGATTCCAAGGGATTGGGTGTCGAAGATTTAACGGAAAAATTTCCCTTTCAGGGGCACAAACAATAGGTTTCGCTCATTGTAAGAGCTTCCTCCACGAGCTTGACGATCACCATGGAACAAACAAGCCTGACCCATCCATCGATCCAAGACTCCTGAAATCTTTAAGAACGACATGTCCACGTTCTGGTAGTAGCAATAATGTAGTTGCAGCATTCGATGTACTTCCTCATATCATTTTATTTCATGTTAGAACTAACCGAATGTACCATGTTGGTCATCGTGGTGTTAATGCACTTTCTTTCTATAGATAATGATCTTTAAATTCTGCTAAAATGGAGTTAGATTAATTGATGTTTTGTTTCTTGCAGGAGATTCCCGAGAAGGTGGTAAGAAAAATGAGAAGGACGATGTTTGATATTGTGCTCTGAAAAACGCTAATGGTAGACTTTCGTATGTGCAACCGAAGAGATCTGAAGGAAGGGTAAGGTTTTACAATGGTCGGAAGGAATTCACATAACATCACTTTTTAAGGGATGGTTATACATTGGAAGTCAGTTACAATGGGAATTCACAACTTTATTTGCGTATTACCAATTTTGGAAACACCTACCTCTAGATCATGTTTTGTAAGTCTCTCCTATTGAGTTCTTTTCCTTTGTTGTTTCTTTGATTTTGCAATTACGATAAATGGAAGCAATGTTAGATTTTTGTTATTTCTAATTAATTTTGTTGTTTCTAATTTTAATTGATTAATTGACTACTTTTAATATAATCAGTTTCACTAATTCGATATTTGATACCTTTTTTTTTCCTGTTTCATGTTTCAAACTAAAAATTCCCCAGCACAAGATATCTAGGCCCGTGCAAAGCACGGGCGCAACACCTAGTTTTATTGAAAAAGGAAAAAAGAATAAGATGAGAGACGCCTAGGCGATACAAACTGGGTGACTAAAAAGAGTACTCAAGACACACTGACCATCAAGAGTCGGTTCTACAAAACATAAAAACTTTGCAAATTCGCTAAGGCGAAACACAAACAGAAATAAGCCAACGAAGCTACTACCTAACAACCAATACACTACAAGGAGGCTACCAAGCTAACTGAAAAATCTATAAAAACAAATATGGAACAGAGCTGCCTTACTACCAATACACGAAAACTCACACTAAGATCTCTTCTTCATTTGGGATCTTTGCCCCCTTCCCAAAATTTGTTTATTATCCTTGTTAGGACTTCCATTCCATTGAATCCTGTGAAGTTCTCTATCTCTCCTCTTCGAATCTTTTTCATCTCTAGGCAAGGAGACATTATTCTGCACCTCAATATCATTTTCAACTGTGAATGAAGCTTTAAAAGCTTTGTCATTTGCTCCCACTTTGTTGATTGGGAATCTACTTTCATCGGTAAAGTCACTAAACACCATAAAAGGATTTCTTTTTGGAGATAACAAAGGTGAGTTCCCATACAGCTGGTTTTCTTCGGAAACATGTACCAGTCAATCACAGTTTGGTGCGAACGGGAGAATTCAAGGTTCCGAATAATTCAAAATCCTTTTTGATTTTGAAGCATCAGGGGTACTCCAGGAAGTAGGTGTGGTACTGCCCTTTGATAAACGCAGGGCAGAGCTGACGGAGATGTTGAATACTGGTGGTACTAGTAAATCTAACAAGCTTCATGTTTCGAAAGTTTTTCACAAGTGTTTTGTTGAAGTTGATGAGTAAAGGAATTAAAGCTGCTGCTTCTACTGCTATTTGGGAGGAAAGAGAGTGGTGCATGCTTCCTCGTACTCCTCGTCCACGTGTTGATTTTGTGGCAGATCATCCTTTCATGTTCATTATAAGAGAAGAGAAGAGTGGTGCGGTGTTGTTCATGGGACATGTCCTTAATCCTTTATTAAATTCGTGATGACGACATGAGATTATCTCCCTAGTTTTCTTATCAGTTTCATTAAATTGAATCAATGCTCAGACTTTATATCAATGATTTTAGTCATCAATTGGAATTCTAGTTTGAATAAATTCTTGAATGTATTATTTTAGTCTGTTTTTCATTCTCATAAACAAGATTGTTTCTCTAATTAATCTTATTGATAATAAGATTCCATCAAAATATAGCCTGCAATTTTAAAGTCTGAGAGTTTGAAAATTATTCAAACTAGCTAGAATCAGACTAGTTGAAGAAACACTAAACATATTGCCATTAAACAGATGTTTTACCAACAAAACTAGTTCCTGCATATCTATTATTACCCTTGGCCGACTCACGCAACGTAAATTGGTTTACATTGGGAAAATGGCAAAAGCAAGCAATAGAATTGCGTTCTACAAATGTACAATATAGAATACAATAATTTGCCGATTTTAGAAAAAGTAATGTTGGGACGCCAAGGTCAGACAATATATATACTGACCTCTCATTCAAGCTAGCAAAACGCCTGCATATTTTGCACCAAGGAGCAGCTTCTGGATACAGAGAAGAGCATTCAAAGTGACCTCTGTGTTTTCATGATTTATTAACTTCAATACCCCGTCCTTAGCTTTGAGATCGTTGACTATGAGCCTTCCAGATGAATGGTGCTGAATGAATTGTGATAGATCATTGCAAACAATAGCTAAAGCCCGAGGATCGCTGGATGTGCCGAGGATTGTGATTAGGACTCGTAGGATCTGTAGTGAAGGGTACAAACAACAATGAATTAGAAATAGAGAAAGTGAGTTATTTCAATGGTTTTGGTATATAAAGAGATAGACAGCAACTACTGGGGCCACATGGAACAGTCCGATGGCTAATTTTCAGTTTGGATGAGATGCTCCATAGAAAAATAGCTCCTGGATTTGCTACTTATGGAACCATAGAGCAATTTAATTGGGGTGTTGGAAGAATTTTTTCTGTAAGAATATAGTGGGGTTTCTGCAGGGCGTCAACAGATACAAGCTTAATCTAGCCACTGACACTGGTGTCAGAAAAAAAGTACAAGCATCTAAAAGGTAAGAACAAGGAATAAGATCTTTGATTTGCTTGGGATGGAAAAAAAAATACCTGGAAATCATTGTCCTCGAAGTTGAAAATATTTTCACGCCAAAACATAGGATCCTTGTGCATGGGCGACCAGTCAAGATGGCCGAGAAGAACTTCCTGCTTGTACTTGTCAAAAGAACTCATTTCCTTAATGTTATTTTTAAGTCCCTCTTCAAGTTGATTAAGTCCCTCCAACAAATCCTACAAAACATTGAACAAAATACCAGAAAACTGTAAACTCTAAAACTACAGCAAAGTCATCGAGTTCTGCAAGTGGTAGAGCTGACTCAGTTTCTGATCAACATGGATGTAATAGTGCTTGGCAGCATATCTGAGTTGGGACTGATAACATACTCAACTTTGTGTTTGTCACGTCACGCCAAAGTTTCATGTTATACATTTCATGAAAAACAAACGTCCAATAATGGGTATTCAGCGAATTCTCACCTCATCATTCCATGCACGAGCCTTCAAATTTTGAACAATCTGAGGTAGCCCGACCACTACCATCTTGGGCCCGAGTGTCCCCTTGGACAGCAAATTTTTCAGGATTAAGACAAC
Organism: Papaver somniferum; assembly: GCF_003573695.1. Classification (NCBI taxonomy): domain Eukaryota; kingdom Viridiplantae; phylum Streptophyta; class Magnoliopsida; order Ranunculales; family Papaveraceae; genus Papaver; species Papaver somniferum. Next base: position 228,714,305 of record NC_039358.1, read on the forward strand.
AACTCGCACAACCTATAAGAATTTTGATCCACCCATACTGTTATTATCATTCACATGATGAGAACCAGCTCTCGAATATGTAAAGGAAGCCAGGCACAGGATGAGAAAGGAGGAACTCATGTGTTCAAACGAATGAGTCCTTCTGGTCTATGATGAATGGTAGGAATGGGTAAAATTTGAGAGAACATTATTAAGGATCTGTAAATTCACCTTCTCCTTGGTGGAACTTTTGACAACATCGACTAGTCTTAGCAGGGTCCTTGAAGAAGCAAGATACCTAACTGCTGGTTCATAGTAAGACAAGAGCCAAATACAGAGGCATGTCTCATAAAGGAGCTGAAGAAAAAACACAACCAAAATCCTTGTAATCAATAAGTCTAATGAAAAATTTAGGAATTAGAACTTTCTATGTAACTGTACACACATCTAGAGTAAGCGGAAGGTTTACACATCACTTAGATAGTTAAATGTACTAAGTAGCGCATACATGGCTTAACAAAAATTCATTCAAATGCATCAGTGGTCAATGTTGGCAGAGCTCCATCCCTGAGCCAATTGGTTTGCAGAACAATGAATATATGCATGATAAACGAACATACACAAGGTCACCTGGACGGATTTCTGAGTGGTCGCTGGAGAAATCATTGGGATTAGCAGCTTCACTCCATCGGATTGCACAAATGAAGACTTGACTGACGGCTCTTTCAGCAAGGTAGATAGGCGACTGATAGCACTTGGAATGCCACGAGAAGGATGGGAAGGATACTTCAGCTGAAAATACAGTACAACTTTTCAGAGTTTTACATTGAAATAATGGAGATAAAAGAGCCCAATACAGGTTACGCTATACACAAACCTGAGCACAGACCCACTCCATCAATCCTTTCAGTACATCATCAATTGAAGTGGACTTGACCTTCGAATGTGAGGATTTTACATGTGTACTAAGACCACTCTGGTTCCTTGGTCTAGCACTACAATTGCATAAAAACTGATTTCGTGGAAGGATTATACGGAAAAATATGGCATATTAATATATGAAAGGAAAATATATGTACCTTATTATTGCAGACAATATTTTACAACTCTTATTTTGAATGAACCAATTACCCTTCCAAAGCAAACTGAAATTCAAAACCAAACATTTATTGCGTTTCAGCAACTAAGTGCAAATAGTTTTCTAGTAAGCATTACTTTTCAAGGCATTCTCAAATGCCTATACTTCTAATGAGTACGTAGAAACCTGTTCAGCCATCAAATAGATGTCTCAGACTCTCATACAGATTACTGCAAGACTAAATTCAGAGATTGAAAAATTCTTTTCCATCATGGTACTAACAACGTAACACGGAAACAAGCTAAACAAAAGATAGGTGAAATACTGAAATCAGTGGATTTGGCAGACTAGTATGACAACTGCAGAAGCCATGAGAATATTGGATGAGATAAAATCATGGTAGTGTGAAGAAGACATTCATTACTATGGTGGTGATTATGGTTAAACACTTAACTTAAGAAAGGTTCGTAAGTATCTTCACTTGCAAAAGATTCATCATGGAATAGAGTGGCTCGCTTTGGGTTTGCTGCAATTAAAATAAAACTGCATGAGATAACTGAAATTAAAATGCAGTCCTACACTAGAAACCATCAATTACCTGTGAGCATTTCATCGATAAGTGCTAGAACATACTCCACTGTTTCCTTTTTAAATACATAACGTGAGATGGTTCCATTCTCTTGGAAAGGATTATTACGCAAAATGTTAACAAACAGCTTGACATAAGCTGCACCATCCTGTCAACAGACCAAATTAGTCGAAATAGTATAGTCTGCCTATCAATGTTAACTTATTGTTATCAGAATTCAATTTGGGAGCTAACTTACCAAATGTTACAGATTGTTTGCACTGAACAAGACCCGAAAGGGATGAGCATGACCATGACACTATAATTGTACTTCTTAAACTAGAGCTAAGTGAATATGAGCTTATAACACTTACATCATCAAGCAATGCTGCCTTGTGGCTTTCGGATTGATTGTCATAACGCCTAATTTTGCCAAGGCATGTTATTGTGATCATCTTATGCGTCATGTAAGACTCCCAATGGACATCCCTCTTCAGAACCTTCAAAAAACAGAATACAATGGTTTCAAGACAGAAACATATTATAATCCCAATACAAGACCAGCCCAATACCTTTCATAGTACAGCTACACTAAATTACCTTACAAAATCAAAGATTATGATCCAATTTTTTCAAAATTTCACTCTTTTTTTTTACATTAATTGACATATTAAGTTCAAATCTCAGAAAATTAATGAAATGAAACGAAGAGAAGAACAAAATCAATTTCAATTAGTACTCACATTCTCTGTAGTTAACTCAGCATCATCCATGGTAACTAACTCCAAAATCTTCAGTACACTCAAATCAGCTGAAGCTAAAGCTCATACACTAAAGTTGAGCTGACAGAGAGCAAAGAAAAAAGATTTCAGAAAGTTTGGGCTTTGATTACTGAAGAAAAAATCACAGCTTTTTTTTATTAGAGAGAGTTGATTTTGTTTGTTCTTAAACTATTCGAATCAGAGATTTAGTGCTAATATTCTAATGCGAGTTTAAGTCTTGACTTAGTAGTGTCAGTCAGGCGTTGGGTTTCGGAACACTTTCCTAGCATGAGCAACTCCTTTCTGTGCTTTGATGTACACGTGCCCTTGTTACACTATCCAGTCACGATTCAAGAGCAACAGGATTTTGGTTTTCTTCTCAACTCATCAGAGTCTGAGCTAGTACATCTTATTCAGCTTCTAACTCAGCCCGAGTCAGATATCATATAATTGCATTTTTCTAATGTCTAACTTGAGCTCCGGCCAGTTGGGTATAATTATGTGACTAGCACCTTGTTGGTTTCTGATCTCTGATTGTTTAATTTTGTTATGTCTACACCTTGTTTGTTTGTGTTTGACTCCCGATCTGAATCCGAATTAGCATCTGACTTAGTTCGAGTCAGATGTCAAATCTTTGCTGAGATGTCAGATCTCATTATTTTGATGTCTGATTCGAGGTTTGACTAGGCTCATATTTTACTTGGTTATTTGAGTCAGGTATCACGTTGTACCAGACTTGTTGAGTACATATCTGGGTGGATTCAAAAGTTTTCCATAACTCTTGTAACTAGTAATTTTTGAGTCATATGTAAGAGTCAAATATAGATGACCAGATTTAGATGAGTTAGTGGAGTCAGAAAACAAACAATAAACAATATGTAACTCGAGATCTAACTCAGTTCATACAAATGATTCAGAGATACCCGAGTGTGTTTGGTTTTTGTTGGCTCGGCGTTTAAATCTGATTTGGCCCCTGTCTCGGCTCCAATCAGATGTTAGACCATTTGTTTTTTATTTTGACTCAGATCAACAGTCTGACTAAGGCCTAACCCCTGACTCGAACCCATTTGAGTTAGGGAATAAAATTTCCCTGACTCATGGGACCACGCCACTGACTCACATATTTTTTGAGTCATGTGAGTCAGATCTGACTCAAGAAACAAACATATTGAGCCAAATCCAGATGGGTCAGGTGATATCAGTCAGATTCAGACGACTCAGGAAAAAACAAACAAGGTATAGCTAACGAGTCCATACTGATTTTTTTCTCTCCTCGGATCACATTTTTCTGTCTCTCTAACAAAAATCGTGTGGTCACCGAAAAAAGAAGAAGATTGAATCAGATGCCAAACCAAGCAGGTGCCAATAAAATGGGTTGGACGGGCAGGGCTTGGCCCGTTGTAAACCTCTAAGCACTAGAAATGAATTCTCAAGGCAAAGGGTTTTTGTTTTCCGACTGTTGTTTTCAAATCTGTCCAAGGGTTTTTGTTTTCCAACTTCTGTCTTCAAATCTCACTTCACCAACAACATGTAACTTGAGATCTCACTCAGTTTATAAATGGGATTCAGAGTTACCTGAGTGTGTTTTCCGACTCGGCGTCTGAATCTGACTCGGTCCCTGACTCGACTCCAATCAAATGTCAGAGCGTTTGTTTTTTATTTTGATTCAGATCATACTCGTAATCTGACTTAGAACCTAATGCCTGACCCGAACCCATTTGAGTCCGGGAATAAAATTCCCCTGACTCATGGGACCAAGCCATTGACTCACATATTTTTTTAAGTCATGTGACTCAGATCAGACTCAAGAAGCAAACATATTTAATCAAATTCAAATGAGACTCACATGAGATAGGAAGAACCAAACAAGTTGTAGTGCACGAGTCCATACTATTTTTTTCTCCCCACGTATCACATTTTGCTCTCCCTCTAATAAAAATCGTGTGATTCACTAGGGGAAAAAAACAAAATAAATAAGTTGAATCAGCTGCCAAACCAAGCAGGTGCAAATAAAATGGGATGGACGGCAGGGCCTGGCCCGTTGTAAACCTCTGAGCACTAGAAATCAATTCTCAAGGCCAAGGGTTTTTGTTTTCCAACCTCTGTCTTCAAATCTCACTTCACCAAAGTTTACAGTAAAGAGAAAAACTAGACAACCAGAGAGATGTGGAGATCAAAAGCAAGATCAATACTACTCAGATGCTCAATACAATCATCATCAGCTTCAATTCAAAACAAGGTATTACAATCTAAAACCCTAACAACACTAATCGAATCTCCACCTTTTCATTTCTCACGTTTATTGTCACTATCAACCCAAAACCCTAGATTTTACTCTAATGAATCAAATGTCAATCAGCATGATGAAATTAATGTTTTTGATGAAACCCCACCTTTGATTTCACCTGAATCACTTGACCCATTTAGTGTTTCTGATGAGAATGATTCACAAATTGAAACCCCTAATTTTGTGTCTCAATCAAATGAAACTGATACGACAAGTAGTGAATCAGAAGTGGAACTAGTTGTTGATGAACAGATTGAAGTGGTAGATGTTGAGAAACTTGAGAGTGTATTGCAGTTTTTTCAAGGTGTGGGTAGTTTAGATGGGTCTATTGAAGAATCTCTAGAGAAGATGAAGTTGGATGTAAATGAGGAATTTGGATTGAAATTAATTCAAACTCCAAATGTCAATGGTCATCACTTGATTAGCTTCGTAAGATGGGCTTCGCAAAAGGATGGATCTTTTATGACTAGTAGAATTGTAGATGCACTTGTTAAGGCTATTGGTGATGGTTTGAGGCCTATTGAAAAGAAAGAAGTTTATTTTTTATGGGATTTGATTAAGGAGATTGGGGAGAAGCGTGAGGTTGTGCTGAATACTGAGATACTCAATGGATTGATTGCTTCGTTGTATATGTTGGGTAGAGGTAAAGCTGCTAAAGAGGTATTTGATAAGTTTGAGGAATTTGGATGTGACCCGGACGGTAACACTTATTATTTCACAGTTGAAGCACTTTGCAATCGTAAGATTTTCGATGGGGCGTGGGTTGTTTGTGATAAGATGCTTAATTCAGGAAAGTTGCCTGATGATATGAAGATTGGTAAGATGATTGTTAGTTTGTGTAAAGGTTATAGAGTGAAAGATGCTCATATGGTTTATTTGATGGCTAAAGAGAAGAACAAATGTCTGCCAATGTGGTCTGTTAATTTTTTGATTAATGGGCTATGTAGAAAGAGTGAAACTGTTAAGTTAGCCCGGGAGGTTTTACAGGGTTTGTCAGGAGATTCACGAAAGCTTGCTAACAAGTGTTTCAATTTTGCTGTTCGTGCTTTATGTCAATGTAAAGATATTGAAGGAGCGAAGGAATTGTTGTTTGAGATGATTATGGAAGGGCCAGCTCCTGGACACCCAGCGTTTAATTCAGTAATTACTGCTCTATCAAAGGCTGGAGAATTGGATGAAGCACTGAAGTTAGTTAAAGTGATGGAGAGTCGAAAATTGAGACCTAATATATACACCTACACTGTTATTATAAATGGTTATGTAAAGGGAGGTCAGATGATTGAGGCGATTAAAATTCTAGAGCAGGCAAAAAAGACGCATCGGAAGCTTACTTCTGATCCTTACCATATCTTAATTCGTGGGTATTGCCAGCTTGAAGAAACTGATAAAGCATTGAATCTGTTGACTGAGATGAAGGAGAGTGGTATCGTAGCAGATGAGAATGACTATAAAGATGTGATCCGATCTCTTTGTCTTAATACTTTGGATTGGGAAACAGCAGAGAAGCTATTAGAAGAAATGAAAGTACATGGCATGTGTCTTTCTGGGAATAGCCAAGGTCTTATAAAGGCAGTCAAGGAATTGCAAAAGGAGGAATCTGAAGCTCCACAAGAGAGTATTGCAGCTTAAAACACTTTCGAACTGCAGGTGTTTTTTATTTTTATTTTTAGTGAGACTAGAAAATTTACTGCTCAAGTTTTAATTTTGTAGCGTCTATGTTTTTGTTTCTTCTTATCCGCTGGGTAGACACAAAGCGTGTTTATTTTGATTTTATATTCAAATGGTCAGTTACTTGAAGAACTTAGGTCAAATCTTATTTCTATCAGAGTTATGGTAGTACGTCTTTTGTATGGTTAGAGATTAGGTCAGTTTTATTTGCTTCCTACTTCTTAATGAAGGAAAAACACTGGATCTTACTTTGTTGAGATTGTCGGATTTGCTGGAGCTTAACCAGCTGAAAGTTCCAATTGTTGAAGTATAACATTTACACTGAAAGAATGTATCTAGATGGATGTTATTATCATCCAAGTGATTCTCTGGATATGCATATGATGCTAAACATTTCTGAACTATATTCTGACTGTTGAGATTTGTGTCAGGATTGCAGTCATTTTTGCTGTTTCTCTGCACTGATTGTTCTACATTGTTTGCTTTGATTCATCCTACCAGTTCCTTCTGAATATCTTTTAACACTAGCATTTGCCTATGCAATTGTTAGCGGATTGTGCAACAATATAGCAGGTATTCTGTAAAAAAAAATTGTTTGCCGTGGCCCATCCAACTAGAGTATATTACATGGTAACATCCTTAACAGAGCCTCTTTTCCTAGACGGCCTCCATTTTGCATCAAACATAGCTGGAAACAACTGTGATAATAAGCTTTAAAATCTGAAGAATTTTTTTTCAAATTATTCTACAGAAGATGGTTTAATAACATAGTATGGTACTGGTAGTATTTTACAAAGTTCTTTACCCAGTCCTCTTCATAATCACTAAGATCTATTGTGAATTTGTAACAGAAGGAAAAGACAGAAATACAAGCTAATATCTCCGATGAGGATTGGTTTTCACCCAAGAAAAAGAGAGGATAGATAAAGAAATAATTGACTTATTGAGAACTGATGGAGCCCTTCCATCTTACTCTCTCGCGAAGTAGCAGAAAGTCTCTGGATACAAGTTATGACTTTCCATTGCCAAAGAACTTAGAGAGCGGCAAGGGACCATCAGATTCTTCTTCGCTGTCACTGGATTCTTTTCTTCTTGATCTGTGCCTTTTCTCCTTTTTCGATCTCTTTGACCGTGATTTAGATCTTCGTGATTCTCTCTCCTCGTCCTCACTGCTACTACTAGATGACTCTGAAGACGAACTTGAATCGGATCTCCTCCTTGAGCGCTGCATATAGCCGGTAGATGTCAAAATACATAACAGAAAGCGGAAGCAAAGGGTGAGGGAACAAACATAAGCTTAACCTGCATAAAGGATATCACACTGCTCAATCTGAATTATAACACGAAACATATAACCATACTACAGACAATACAGTGCACTAATCGTACTCTATAATTTGCAAGAAAAATGATTTTAAAACTAGTATAATATTTAGGAGCAGGAGATACCTTTCTCTTCTTGCTGCTGCTACTGCTCTTTTTCTTCAAATCCTTCTCCTTCCTATCTGTGTGGATAGACTCAAGTCAAGAGAAACAACTTCATATAACAAAATGAATGTAGACTTGTTGAAAAGTTTCTACTCACCCTTCTTATGACTAGATTTGCTGCTGGAATGATTTCTCCCATGGGCAAGTTTGCTTGCTCTTTCAGCATCTAGCTGGGCCCTGTACTCCCGCATCATTTTATCTTTATCTGCCTCCAGTTCTCCTCTTTTCAGCTCATCTTCCTACAAATTTCGAGTATAACACATACACAAAAATTCAATCACGTCATTAAGCATGTGGAGAAGCATATATGGGAAGTACAAGGATTTATTATTAACTATTGAGTATCGACATCGTTTTTAAAGATTCAAGGATCATGAATTTTCCACTCTTCGGATAAACTTGCTATGCTTATACATGGAAGGCAGGAAAAAACGTGTATATATCATACAAAAACCTGAGCTTCTTTCTCCCCGAATAATCCTAATTAAATTCAAAGCAAGTATTTATCACTTTGGTATTAGTTACTATTTTTGTCAAGGGTAATGAATGACCCAAGGGCCAACTGATCACCTTTAACAAGAACATTATTGTTTGAGTATTCAGGAAAAACCTCAAAGCAGGTTTGCAGAGGATATAAAATTGTGCATGACCCTCAATAGATGGCTATAACGATGTTGTGCAAATGAGGCTGTTTACAAGTTTCAAATATCTCCAAAGGAACTCAGAAACAGTATAATGAAACACCTTCCAGTTTAGTCCAGCATGTGAGTCCTAGAAACTGACACCTTAAATTTAATGCCAACAGATTTTGAAGTCCTCAAACATGAATGTAAAGCAGAAATAAGAGCCCGCATATTTGGTCTCCAAGCTAGAGCTTACAAATAAACCAGCAAATTTTAGGCAATGAGCTCATTGGCTGTATACTTAGTATATGAGTAAGGCTACCTTCTGTTTCTTCTTGTACTCTTCCCAGGTTACAGTGTGAGAGGTTTTCAGGCTGGCCAAACGAGCAGCATGCCACTCTGGTGAATGAAAAGAACCATCAATCTGCGACGGCCCTCGTCAGTAAATGTCCAAGAAAAATAGCAAAACAGAAGTACATAATTCAATAATAACAGTAAATTAAGATTACAAACAGCAACAATTGACACTGAGACACGAAAAAATAAAAAATATAAGCACCTGAAACGATAGCAAAAAATCACTAACCTAATTAATGAGCCAAGCAGCTTCCATCTATGTTATCTAATTATCTTATGGTGGTTCCTATGCTGCTAATATTTGTACTGAACAACCCCAATTACAACTCAATGTCCATCCAACTGAGAAAAATAGGGAGTCCTAAACGAAGCATATTTTTCATGAAAATGCTAGACATATCGTGGGCTCAGTCCCACGATTTGTCCCGGTACACACATGGGGTGGGACCCAAACCCACCCCCTGCTAATCCTGGGGTTGAGGTCCCACCCAATGTGTCTGTCCGTACAAACTGTGGGACTGAGCTCATGGTAAGTCTACCACTGTTGTATTTGTAAAGGTTATAGAAGAAACCAAGCTTGTTTCAGATAATTATGCAGGTAATGTTAACAGCCAGATCAGATATATTTCACATTTGTACACCATATAGATAAAATAACTAATAAATTTAGGATGCATACGGACCATGTAACTGTAGTTGGCTATGAATGCTAGGTTTGAATGGAACATTTAACCTATTACCGGTGTAACGAATTCTATTTGAAACCATTGTTAAGGACAAGAATTACTCAGACTCTGTACTACAACCAACATGCACAAAGAAAAAAAGGTTGAGCCGTGTCAATACATATGGACACTGACACGCCAGACACGACTCAATTACCAACAAAAAACACAATAAAATATCTAACAAATCTAATAGCAAAGCTCAACTGTAATACAACTATACGGATATTCACTTAGAATATACCTTAATTATAAGATATTTTCTCTTAGCTTCTATGAGAAGCCTTTCTTTAGTAAAACCATAATATTTTTGTTTATCTTAGGTAAAATAGAGATATTCTCCACTGATCTCCAATTAGATTTCTTACTCTAGTCTTCCCTTTTCTCTCCAAAGAATCATTCTATACTAACCATCATATTTGACTACGCAAAAACCGTCCACTCACAAAAAGTGGGCCCTGCCCCCCAGGAATTTGCAGGGGGTGGTCTTTGGGCTCACTCTTTGTGAAATGCCGGTTTTTGGGTAGTCAAACAAGACGGTTCCTAGAGATTTTTGCTACCCAAACCAAAAACGATGAAGAAACTGAGTAGGAAAAGAAAAGCTGGAGTTGAAGATACACACATTCTCCTTTTAACAAAGATAAAACCTCTCATAGAAACTAAGGGAAAACATCTTTATAATTAAGGTATATTCTAGAAGAATATCCTAACAGCTGTGTTATAGATAAATTTTGGTATAACTACTACATATTGACACGGCTCCAAACAAACAAACAAAAAAAAAGTGTCATCGCAACGCAACCTAACAATAATAAATGTAACCTTTTTTTTTAAGCAGAAAAGTGATTTTATTAAGAAACGAATTAAATAGTTACATTCTTAGCATCCTCAGCTAACTGATGCCTGATTTCCTCTGGTGAAACTAAACCCCAAGTATGGGTAACACCATCTACTCTAGCAAGTTTTGAAAGAACGTCTGCTACTGTGTTCCTTTCTTTTGGAATATAACTAAGTTTCCAAGAATTAAACGAAATAAAATACTGTTTAATATCTTTGATCAAATTTCTCAATCTCCAATCCACAGCACCTTGAGTTTTATTGACTGCATCTACCACTAACTTCGCGTCAAGCTCAAAGACCACTTTAACCAGGTTCTGCTCCTTCATCCCCACAAGAGTGGGTATTATGTTGAGATTAACTGAACATTACCCCATATTACTCCTGGACTTGTATAATACAATAGTATTATTCTACATATTTCATTTACGAATCATTAATATACACTATATGATTATTAATACAGACTATGTGTTCTAATGTAGACTGTATGCTGTATCCTAGATTTTCCAAATTGCCATATTGGATACTCGGAGACGTCTTAGTATTGGACACACGTACCCATATGTGTGTGTGCAACCTGCAAACCAGGAACCAGGACAAGGATATGAAAGCAAAGTATCCGCATAACCCAGACCAGACATGGGTTTCGTCAGATATTTCCCTAGAAGACCGCCGCACTACAAAATGGTGCTATTTTAATTGCAATTACTATTTACTATACATAGACATATAGCTAACTTAATCGGAATTTTTGCATTTAGATATCAACACCGAACTAGGTCTACCATAGGAATGTCTTGAAAATAGTCAGAACATTGCCTTTATGATTCATTCATTAGCTGAGCTGCTTTCCAATTTTTTTGGCAAACAGACAACAAATTTCCATCAAAACGGACAAAATTAACCTGGCAAAGGTTACCTATTTTAGTCGAAAATATATCCAATATCAACAAGGCACCATAACATCATTTCGCAGTATGGGTTTTAGTACCTCTACGTCTACCAAATTGTTCTAGGTGAAGAGCACCTTGATGGCTACCATCTTAAAAAACCTACATCTAGGATAGTGAATACAAACATTCAAGTGGTTACTTTTCTTCACAGATATATAAAAAACAGGTGGTATCTGTTAACAATAGTTGTCAAAATGCTGTTCACTTTGCAAGATTCGCCGAAATGCTGGCTATATATCATTTTTCCTACTTCAACAAGGTGGTTGTTAACCTAACACACTACCATCTGAAAGCATCTAATCAGAACACAAAACCTGAAAGACTAATATGAATAGTAGGTTTAGCAGCTCAAGACCTTTAAAAGTACATCCAAATTTCAAAGAGCTGAATGTTAATATGCCACCAAACCCACCATTATCCCGAAACGTCAATCACTAAGAATTACAAAGACAAACTAATAACAAGGTGCATAGAGGTATTCATACACATAACCTGAAGTTATACACATTCTTATTCTACAATGAAATTAGGTCAACAACAATTCACTGATTCAATTTTCCCTCTAACCCTAGAAAACAAACAAAGGGTTTAATCAAAATTTCCCAAGAATTTCCTAAAGGGTTTCAATTTCACAATACAACAAGAAAAATAAACAAAACCCACAAAAAGTAAATCAAATTGGATTCAAAAAACAAAGATAAAAGAGGATATAGTATGAAAGGGTACAAACCATGCCATCTTCAGCAACTTCATCTGGACCACCAGAGCCAGAACCCAATCTAGCTTTCTGCATGGCTTTATAAGCTTGATTTTTCCCCATTTTTTTAAACTCACAAACAAACCCTAGTTTCTGAATTAATTCGAAGGAGAAAAAATGATTGGGTGAGTTTTTCGAGGGATGAGATTAATTTTAAGGGGGTAAGATTGGGTTTTAGTTATTCCTTCATCAATAATGATTCATGGAGGAAGGAAGACAGAGTTGATGATGAAGAAGAAGAGGTCTTTGAAGGGATTTTAGAGAGAGGGAGAGAGTGAGGGGAAGAAGAAGATACCGTGATCCAGATTTATTCGTTTGAGAGAAGAAGATCAGAAATATAGGTCCAAGGGGGTTTGGGGTAGTTGGACCTGTGGCCCGGTCTATATGTTTGTTGAGTACCCTTCGAGATTACTTAGGCCCAGCACAATGGTGGTATATTTTCCTTCTATAGCTTAATTGATGCTAATGGGTGCGTGACATTGCTTATCTAAAAACCATACCGAAACTCAGTTTTTCGTGTTTTCCGTGTAATAGTATCAAATGGGAACTTATTTTTTGCGTGGGTCAATGCGTTTATCTGGATGTAGTATCCGTGTCTGGAGTATAAACATCAGACGCTCGTCTTCACTCAATTTTTTTCTTAATCTTCTCACTCTTTACTTATTTTTTTTTCAATTTGATTCTTTTTTTTGGATTCGTTGGTTGAAATTAAAAGGGTTTAATGTGTACTCAAAATTTATTGCATTCTTCAGTTTCAATTTTTATCCACAAAATCATTATAAGTAAGTCGTTCTAATATTAGGGTGTGAAGTTATTTTTATATTTAGTTTTGATCTTCATGAAATTCTTGATATTATGTTGATTGGTTATGTTGTACCTAAGTCAATAGCAACAATATATGACATAGATGTAGTTAAAAGTCCATGATTATTACTTGTTTTGTGATTAAAAATGAACGAAATGATTATTCTACTGGTGTGTTGATTTTTGATTGTTGATTGAACCAAACTCATGATGATTTTTGTGATGTCAATGTATTGGAATGATATTATGTATATGTGTGTTATGGGATTGTATGAATTGGATAGATTTTCATAGGACTTTGTGTTCTACAAATCCGGTTTCTTCAACAGATAATGAATTCAAATGCCCGAAGGTAAATGATAGGAATCAATCAAAGAGACATCGAAGTAGCACCAACAATGTTAGTGAGTTGTATGCCGCTATTTGCAAAAATCCCTGTTCTAGAAAAATCGTTGACAATTGTGGGTTTGGATCAATGTTTTGAATACATTACTCATAACTTAACTACTTGGGTCTAACTAGTGGTGTATTTGAGAGGTGCTGGCTTAGCACCTATACATTTATCTTTTCTAGTTTTGAATTATGATTTACAACATTAAACTTCACACAACTATCAGGAATTCCCATGGGCCAAGGAACGCCCATATGTTTACAATAAATATTGAGTGATACAGGTTTGAATGAACTTGGTCCTCAAACCATAGATTGTTTTCTCCCCTATATTGGCTCGGATTCGAAAGAAAAAAAAGGAAGGAAGAAGAGGAACCAAGAGAAATATGATTAAAAGAAGTTACACCCGAAAACATAGTTATGTTGAGAAAGGAACTTGTGAAATGAATCAAAGGGTTCACGGTTAGTGTGACACAATTGTTTCTTGGCCATAAAAAAAACCAACTTAACAATATTGAATGTCAAGAACAAACGGCAAGGTGGTTTTGATGTGGGTTGTGGGGAATGTAACTTTCCCAAACAAGAAAAATGTTGTTCTGAAAAAATGGATACCGGCATTCAAGGATTTGGATGTACTACATACTTATGATTGGGGTTCCGACATTTATAGTGGTATTTTATGGGGCTTGAGTACGTGAGTAATGAATGACATGCCTGAGTTGCAGATTTTTTCGTATATATTAACGGTAAAATATCCATACTCACTCGTAAATTTACTTCCTTTGCTTTGTTATTATTGTTAAACATATGACACCATTAGTCGTAAATAATATATTTGGTATATTTATGATGTCTATTTCCCAATATACATGAGCAACATCTGCTCGATCAAGATGTATGGTCGGTAGGTCAGTTATATGATGATAGCCAAAGAGAGAAATGAACGGATAAACAACATGATACCGGTTCCCATCCAATATTTTTGTTACTAACAAAAAAGATAACTACTTGTTCAATCTAGTAATGTGGATAACGTGGTCCAACAGTAATTTGGTAACTACGCAAAACAACTCTATTAAACACATAAGGTCCTTTCTGATCCGTATGGAAATAACTCATTGTATCTAAGGGAACGGTGTCTCAAACAAGTTGCTGGAATTACAATAATATATACTGGTCAACCCACCTGATACAACGGTAAACATAACCCTAATGTAATTTTTGTTTCTGAAATAAAAATAAATGATATCGGGATTTTAAATTTGTCAAGTCTCTCAACTTCCCTAATACTATATATGCTCCTTCTACAGGTCTAGCAGGTGGAATTGTCTTCTTATGGAAAGATGGATTTGAGATAGAACTAGTTAATAGTAGTGATAATATGGTGCATGCTCTTATTACAATGACCCAGGTAGAGATCAATGGTTCATTACTTGTATGTATGGTAGTTCATATAGAGATAAACAAGAATGTCTTATATCAAAAGCTTAAGTGCTAGTGTGCATATTCCTTGGATAGTCATAGGTATTCCTAATATCACTTTATATCCAGAAGAGAGACTCAATCAATATTCAAATGCTAATTCTAGTTCAATTGTTATTAACTTAGTAACTGAGTCAGATCTCTCAGATCTAGGGTACATAGGTAATATACCTGGTCAAGCAACAATCATGGGACTAGTAGGATCAAGTCTAGACTTGACAGTGCACTAGTTAATAGTAATTGGTTTATTACTTTCCCTGATGCCACTTTAACCCATTTACACCAAAAAGGATCAGATCATACTCCTATTATGTTGTACTTGTATAACGTCTTTTGTCATAAAGAAAAGAACTAGAAGTTCTTTGAACATTGGCTAAAACCGAATGCATGCTTAGATGAAATAATGAATGCATGGAACATTAACTCTTCTGGTTCTGCATCTTTTACTCTTGCAAAAAAACTTTTCCAATACTTGATATTTACTGTCCAAATGAAGTTGAAGAAATTTTGGACATATTCAGTCTAGGATATCTAATCTGCAGCATGAACTCTCCAGTCTAAAATCCACAAATGTGCAAGGAAAAAACACCGCTGAAGTTATGAGACTAAAAAAAAGGAAATTGATTCCCTTAATGAGATCCAAGCTAGTTCCAACATGCAAAAATCAAGAGATCACTTTTTTTTAATGATATGGATAAAAACTCTAAATACTTCCATATTAGAGCCAATGTAAGAAGAGACAGAAACAGAATAGACTCTCTCAAAGCTCCAGATGGTTCATGGTGCAAAGAAAGAAATTTTCTTGAGAAACTTCTTCTCGCACACTTCAAAAAATCCGCACTTTCTCGAATCCGGTGGACAATCATCATTTTCTTCATCATATTCTTTAATTCATCTCTCAATAAAACAATAAAGCTCTTACTGCCATAACTTCTGAAGAAGAAATGTATGACGCTTTAATGTCGATCCATGGACTTCTCCTGGCCCAGATGGATTCCCGCCTTGATTTTATCAATCTCAATGGCAAGTGGTAAAACATGATATTTGTAACATGATTAAAGCTTTTTCCCACCCGGGTTTCATGCTCAAGAAACTCAACAACACTAGAATTACTCTCATCCAATGTCTAACAATGTATACAAACCGGAAGATTTCAGGTCCATTACTCTTTGCAACACAATTTATAAATTACTATCCAAGATAATTGCCTTAAGGCTCATGAAACACATGGTGAATATTATGTCTCCATTGCAGTCAGCTTATGTTCCAGGGAGATTAATTTCAGAGAACATTTATTTGGTTCAAGAGTTAGTTCAAGCTATGACTAGAAAGGTATGAAGAACTGGTCATCTTGCTCCTAAGATGCAAATGTCGAAAGCATTCGACAGGTTAGAATGGGTATTATTGCTAAATGTTTTAAAGAACTTTGGTTTTGATGATAAATTATGTCAACTAATATCTTAATGTATCAGCACAACTCAAATTGAGATTACTGTTAAGTGCATATTTTGCATATATTTAGTGCCGAATCCATGCTAATAATTGCTATTTATTCTTGAGAATTATTGTATATTACTCTTGTTTTCTCTTATTTATGTTTTGCTAGGTGAATCATCCAAAGAAGAGAATTTGCACTTAATTGTGCAATAAAAGAAGTTAGCTACAAGTGGAGAAGGGCCAAAGACCTGGTGAAAGTCGTTCAAATGAAGGATTTCTAGTCATCATTGCGTAGAGGATGAGAAGACGAAGTCAATTGCGAAAGAACAAAGTCATTACGACATCTTATGAAGAAGTTATGGGCGAAACAAGAATGAAGCTGGAACTAAACTGTCAGTCTTCCAGGACTGACAGTTGAATGAAGATCGCTAAGGGACACCCTCATGTTAAGGGGCAGACACTTTCAAAGGAAGTGCTAAAGGGAGTCGAGTTTTGTTCACTGGGGGGCTGCCAGATTCAAATGTTGTGAAGGGCACCCACTTATTATCTCAGGGCACTTCGTCTTCTCTATTACTAAAACAGCACACAGCCAATGGCAGTCGGAGCTTGATGATCATGATGATCACGACGGTGATGAATTTTGGAAGAAGTGATATTCGAATTTGAATACATCACTGGGTTCCTGGAGATGATGGAAAGCTTGGGTAGGAGCCTGATTTCAATTCAATGGACTCGAGCAGGTTCATGGAGATGATGATGCTGATGATCGAGATGATCAAGATGTGACGGTTTTGGGGTAATTCTCGAATTCGAATGAACCAATGGGCTACTGGAGCAATTAGAAGAGATGGGTCGTGCTTGGAAATGTGTTTAACAGATCGGTGATGCTTCTGCCATCAATTATCAGCAGTGATTGTGAATTGTTGTGGAGCTGTGAACCATGTTAGCGATGGAAAGTTGATGTGATGAATGGAGCTTGGTTTTGGCAGAGAAGTTGAAGCTTCATCGAGTTGCTGTTGTGATGATATTAATGAAGATTTCGAGCACGAGAAGAAGCTTGGTACTGGTGATGATATTGGCAGTAACGAGTGAGATGAAAGTGGTCAATGGAGATGAACATGGGAGAGACGTGAGCGGCAGAAGATAATGATCGAGAAAACGTGTGGTGGGGCCTGGCTGTTGTACGAATCAGAAGAGAAAACACGCTTCTGCAGAGTGTTGATATGTCTTGAAGAAAAGATCATGATTCGGTGTGTTACGGATCATCAAAGATTCACAGGTAGACGGTGCAGATGACAACATATGGGTATTGCTACGAACCAAGCCAATCGGAAGCTGCGGTTGTGTTTCACTAAAGTACCTCTCACACACTGAATCCGAATTTAGATAACCTCAACCGACTTTGCATCTCTATCTTCTATGACTCGTGGATCGGCTAGGTATTTGAAACCCTGTAAATAGCTAGCTCAACCCAACATAGAATTCACTTCTGGTTGAAATTCGTCTAAACTGTGCTAGTGTTTATGGGCCAAGGTACAACGTAATACGGATGATATGTGTACATACAAAAAAAGCTTAATAAGAAAGAACGAAGTGGAAGAGAAAGAGGCAGTTTTCATTTAATTTCTGTTCTTCTTTTATTTCTCTCTATTTACAAAGTACCATGAACGGGTATATATAGTGTTGAAGTAGGAGGTGAATCATCCCATTTAAAAGATCAATATTAACACTTTAAGTGACACGTTTTTCTTTTGGTGTCATATACATATAGGTTCAGGTGGGGCCTATAGAATGTGGGCATCCAAACACATGTCCATTCGTAACACTCCCCCTTGGATGACCAATATTTTAATAACGTTGCCACGTTAAAATTTTGTCGGTAAAATCCAGTGGGACAAAATTTATTCGAAGAGTACAACATCGGTAGCTTCAAAGTGATGATGCTAGTTGCACATTTTCTCCTGTCGTCGAAATCGTGTCAGGAAAACCATTTAGGAAAAACCTGAACTTAGAGTGAGGTTGGTCACCGTCATGAAATGCTTCCTCTGTCAAAGTTGCGTCAGGAAAACCATTTAGGACAAAACCTGCGCTTAGAATGAGGGTGGTCGTCGCCACAAAATATTTTCTTTGACGAAAATGCGTCAGGAAAATCACTTGGGACAAAACCTGAACACCCGCACCAGGAAAACCACTTGGGACAAAACCTGAGTGCCCAAAGTTCATAATAATGTTGACGTCAATGCCAATGTTGCCTCGTTAAAAACCTCGTCTGAAAAACCACGTGGGACAAAACCAGACCAAAGGAAAAGAGTACAACGGACGCCGCTCGATAATGGTGCTGAAAACGCATATGCTGCCTCGTTAAAACCTTGACAAGGAAAAACCCATCAGGACAAAACCTTAGAGAAGGAAAAAGAGTACAACGCGTTTTAGTCCAGCCCAGTGTAGTCAATATCGGCCTTATCGGCCGATATATCGGGGATATTTCAGATATCGGCCTTGGAGCGGTAGGATAAGCATTGTATCGGCGATACGATATCTTGGCGATAATATCGTCCGATATTAGCCGTATTGGCCGATATATCGGGGATATTTCGTGATCCTATTTTTCTTGATGAGCATGATGAAAATGATGAATGGTTGGATCCACAGAACTTGGAAGACTTTGCGGTAGAAGGTGATAATGTAACTTTAGATGATTTGCAAGATATTCTTGGTGAAGAAAGTCGGCCAGTTGGTAGTAGAGGTGCATGTAGCTCTCGAAGTAAGTCTACTTACCCAACCGACTCTGAGTATGATGGATATGATACTGATCAATTGATGTTAGACATAGATTATGGATTACTTGATGGAGCTAATGGAGTTACTGAAGATGATGATATCTATAGTGGCTCGTATGATTTTGAATAAGACTGTAATATCCTTGTTTAGTTACCATTTTAGGCAGTAAACTTTTAAGTTGTTGAAGTTACTCTCCTGTTTCTAGTTAGAACTTGTTTATTTATCATTTTAGGTAGTGAACTTTAAAGTTATTGAAGTTACTCTTGTGTTTTTTTGATAAAATTGATGGTATCTATAAAATTATAGTCTCTAAATTTGGAACCGATATTATATCGATATTTGAACGATAATATCCCTGATATAAAGTCGTACCAGTGTATCGGTCTTGGCCGAGATAAACCGATATCCGATATTAACTACATTGGTCCAGCCAAAGATTCTACGAGTTTACTCCCCCTGAAGAATGACTTCTTAAAGCGGCTGGTGGTGCAAACATTATATAGCCTTCAGAAAACCGCTTTACCATTTGCAGTTTATGGAGGATTGACTGCAGGTCTTGCGCCGGGTGCACAATTGACATTGTACACCTCGCATTTAAATCCTCAGTCCATTGCACACCAATTTATTTTCGCTTTAACTTCAGGCATAACAATGAAAGGCCTTTTGTAAACTCATAAATACCGTAGAATCAATTTCAGCATCTAAAAGTGTAACCTGCAAAATAAAAGTTTAGAAAACACAAGATAATGCATGCATTATATCCATGTATGGTACTTCTGGACCATAAATTTAACGTACGTATCAGATGGATCGATCACTTCCCAGTAATGATGCTAATTTAGAAGCACGATAAGTATTACGAGTATCAAAACTAGATACTCTAGTATATACAAGAAAGTTTTATTATGCTAGCATGTCCTCGAACTTCAGGTCGAGCAAATATTTTGATTTCAACGAGATCTCAAAAATCTAGTTCAAGCGTGGATTTTAGCGCTACGAAGAGTTCTTTCAGAAGTCAAAAATGATATCATCATTTCATCCGGATTTTAACCTTATACCAAGAACATAAAATACACAAAGGATTGTTCATAAATTTCTCCTCTTCAAGATGGTGATTATGACTAAATTTCAAGCCTGACATAATTCACAAAGTCAGGTGGATGGTTGCCTGAGTCAGAGAACCTCGAATCCTTCAGGGATTCATTACAATTACTAGTCATAACCAGATGCAATATGAGTCCTTAAGTGACTACCACGTTAAAGTGCATCTATATTAGGAGAATATTTTTCGTTTTACAGAATCAATCCTGGGGGTTTTGCAGGAAAACCCTTAAATCGCACCTTGAGCGATTATATTAATCTCTCCGTGCTTCATCTCAAACACCAAACTGTAATATTCAGGCTTCATGATTTTACAGTGTGAGTCGGATCCGAAAATTACACTTTTTCGAGAGATTTCATCCTCTATCTTATTTATAGAGGAACCAATTATATGCCTTCCAATCATAATGTCGATGTTCCTCTGCAGAGGGGTACACAACCATTATTGTAAACAGTAATCGACAATCATATACGATCTAACAGATTCTCTAGTGCATGCACATTTATGAAAATTTCATAGACTGGTACCAGTGCCACTTCAGGGGCATTATCATATCCCCATTTTAATGAGGTATAAGCTTAGAGAATGTGGATCATATTCCGATAGTCTCCACGAGAACTATCTGTAGTCTCTTCAAGAGCACTACATATTATAAAAGCGATTGGATTCTCTTTTGTGAGGCATATATGAGGCATTCATTCAGGCCTCAAGCGTGTTTAACACACGACTTCGTCATTGCGAGATGCATAATTTAACCTGCTGAGACAACTTCTCGTGTCTGCATCCTCAAGCAAGTGACGAACGATATTTTCCCAGAGCTACTGCAGTTATTTATTTTAATCATGTGTAATCTCCAACACCTCAATTACATCCAATATCTTGGTGTGAGAAAACAAACTGAGATAGTTTCACGCCAATATCTAGCGGCAGCCAAACTTTGTTTGATCAGGATAAATACTTAAGCAGATAACCTGTTGAATTGTCGACATTGCTTACTGCAACCTTTAGGTGGTGTCTGTCATCTTTATGACTTCAAGGGAAAAGTCCTTAAATTTTTCGACATAATACGTGCCATCTTCAGGTGGCAGTCTTTCTCCCCCTGGTTAAGGCGGGAAAACCTTTTAGGTTATCATAATTTGCACCATCCTTTTATGGTGACGTTTCTCCCCCTGACTAAAGTGGGAGAACCTTTAAGGTTATCAACCCTACTCTTGCCAAACTTCTGGTGGCGGGTTTCCATGCCAACTTCTGGTGGCATTTTAGTTTTCCTGATCATGGCGGAAACGTTATTATCTCATTTCTGGAAACTTCTGGTTCCATAATTGCCTGATTTTCAAAGGCAATTCTGCTCATGATAGTTTTTGGGTTTTAATTTAACTACACAAAAAGTATCCCAAAAACAACTACAGGCTCGACAAAAGATGAGCCATTTCACGCCGTTCCTTGTAACGGCTTACTTCCTCCCCCTAACGGTGGGAATACAGTCTCATCTTCAATAAGACATTACCAGCACATGGTTTTAAATGTCTTACGAATCGAAACAAACGTATATAGCTAGGTGACGTTATGGAACAAATACGTAAGTTGTAAGGTTGCTTACCAAGATATAATTGATGGTAAATAGTTGGTCGAGCAATAAAGATGCTTTAAATAAAGAACTCAACTAGACCATGTCGAGTGCGCACATGTGCTAACTATATGCTCGATATAAAACCAACTGAAGGAAAAGCATCAAAGCCTATCAATTTACCACCAAGATAAATGGACTTAAGTGGAAAGTCCCAAAATGGATACCCAACCACTAGATTTGCACAAACAGTTCGGCAAAATCTAACATTACGTGTTAATATAACAAGAGACCATCTAGTAGATGTGTCTATCAATATATTAAAGTATTGAAATAATTGTCCATATTGTAGGGTGAATAAGTTCTGCAATTTTCACCTTGAATCCTTTCTAGGAGTTAATGTTGGTGATTCAGTAATGGGTTACCATAATGTTAATGTTAATGCAATTTAACAACCAATTGTCTCAGGGACCAATAACACAATTTACATCCTTATCTAATAAAAGCTTCAGATTCTGTAAAGGATGTCCATGAGCATTTTGAATTGTCTACTCATCTTGGTAGAACTTTGGTGTCCATACTGATCATGCCTGAGCATGAATAATTCAAGGGTCATTAAACTTCTGGATAATGATAACATGGAACTCGACTATTCGAATTCTCCTATGGCACACCCAATAAAAGAAAGCCTTATGTTTCTTTACGATGTGTTTCCGGCACAAAAACAAATGAAGTAACAAAATACTCCATAAAAATGCTCGTTTGTCGTTTCAAGGTGGTAACGCCAAATATTCTCAAAAACTCAACAGATTCTTCAGGAATCCGGAATATTATAAGGCGTTAATAAAGGTGACTGTTATACCACCAAAATGATACACGCTCTTCCGGAGCCGTTTATCATATTATTCGAACCCGAAATGACATTTCACATTTCCCAAAACCTCTACAAGGTTACATAAATTGTTCGAAAAATTTGTGTTTGTTGTTCCCTTGTTTAGAGACAAATATCTCTATCGTCTATTTAAAATGGATAGATTATTTCAGGAATCCATATCCGATGTCACAGTTGGACGAGAGACATACATTAATAAGTCATTAACAATATCATTACGTAACCATGGGCTACTTCGGGAACCCAAAGACCACTTCTGGAGTCTAATATGATTTTTACAGGAAACCACAAATTACATGTTGGACTACTTCTGGAGTCGACAACATCTCATGGATTGCTTCTGGAATCCATTACTTACAAAAAATAAGCAAAGAAAACAAACAAAACTTAAAACAACGGATAAACATCAAAACACATATGGTACTAATACAATAACAATAAATCTCCAACTTCGTCACCTTCAGAGTCAACGAAATATTAATTTACCAGTGTACAAATGGATACACTCTTTTATGAAAAAGTTTCCTACTTGGTCACTTCAGGGACCGCAAATAGGAACGACTAGCACTTTTATAACAGGTCACTTCTGGGACCGAAGGGCTAGCGGACCGTGCCTTTTGCATCCATACTATGCTAAACGAAATTCCAGCTTCTGGTGGAATTGTTTCAAAATCTCTGGAGATTATTTAGAGCAAGAAAAATTAAATTTATGTTATCCTCTAGGGATACAACAATTTCTCGCTTCGCCGGTATTAAAACCGCAAGTACCATAACAAAAATAACTAGCGGAAAATTATTAAAGTTTACGGAGTCGCGGTTCTCACCTTCCTGCACTTACCCAAAAACATTCGTACAAGTTTGCAGTACTTGTAGAAGAACTTGCCTCCATTAATAGTGTTACTACCCTGATCAATAGAAGCAACAGAGTCAGTACTACTATCCACATATATAATCAAAAACACAAATTCAACTCAAAACACAAATATAAATTGTGAAATTGATTATATGGCTTTGTGGGTATCATCCCCGACAGCTTGGCATAAACATCGTCGAACACTGGTTTATCAATTGGCAGCATCGAGCTATCCGTGCTGATAACGTGTTGAAATTCGTCTAAACTGTGCTACTGTTTATGGGCCAAGGTACAACGTAATACGGATGATATGTGTACATACAAATAAAGCTTAATAAGAAAGAACGAAGTGGAAGAGAAAGAGGCAGTTTTCATTTAATTTCTGTTCTTCTTTTATTTCTCTCTATTTACAAAGTACCATGAACGGGTATATATAGTGTTGAAGTAGGAGGTGAATCATCCCATTTAAAGGATCAACATTAACACTTTAAGTGACACGTATTTCTTTTGGTGTCATATACATATAGGTTCAGGTGGGGCCCATAGAATGTGAGCGTCCAAACACATGTCCATTCGTAACACTTCTTCTTTTATTATTCTTTTTGTAGCTAGAGACAAAAACCGATAGGGAAATAAAGTTTTGCTTCTTGACTTTTCTTGTGAGCTTTTATTTTTAGTTTCAATTTCTTTCTTTCTTCTTTATTTAATTCTTATTACTTTTTAGCTATGAGTAGCTAAACTTCTCTTTGATTAGGGATGATTTTAAAGTCCTGAACAATGAAGCTTTAATTTTTTAAACCAAGTTTATTTGAAGTTTTATTTATTTGTTGATTATCTTTATTATTTTTAAAGTCTAAGAATATTGAAGGGTTATTTAAAGTGATCAATTAAATTAACCAATCAATATTTCTTCTACTAGTTTAGGGTTGTGTGATACGTGTAATTGTCACATCAACTCTTTACACAAGTAGTAAATCGCAAGATCTGATAGAGGGATTATGTTAAGCAATTGTGTAAGCGGTCCGAGCCTATGCGTCTGATGCTAGGATCAACCCGATTCACAGAGTGTAAAGCATTCGTTAATCTACACCTTGAGAGCTTATTTATATTCTACGGTTGGTAACAATATAAATTCAACAATAAATAAACTTGTATTCAATTAAGTTTTAGTTCAGTGACGACGAAGGATTCCCTAATCATCTTTCTTCTTATTATTTACAACAAATCTTTTATATTTTGTTCTGTCAATTACTTTGATTAAAATCTAAAAACCCCCCTTTCGGTTACTTTTTAACAACTAAAATTTCCCTGCTCTTCGTGGGAACGAACTCCTTGCCATTATATTACCAGTTAATTTTCTGGAAATATGTAATTAATTTGTTGTGTAAACGACGCGCATCAATTATGCTTAATGGTTCTCATACTCAACCTTTTAAACCAATAAAAGGAATAAGGCAAGGGATCCCTTATCCCCTTACCTCTTCATCCTAGCAATGAAGAATTTTTGAAGGTATGATCTATCACTGTGAATCATCTAACCAACTTACAGGTATGAAGATTTCTCAATCTTCTCCAAAAATCAACCAATTATTGTTTGTATAGATGATTGCTTACTTTTCTAGCAAAAATTTCAAAGAAAGAAAATTTTGGATGTTATTGAGATACTTAGTAAATAAATTTTCATAAATCTGCCGTCTTTTTTAGCAAAAATGTGAATCCTTCATCCTTTCAATATTTAATTGGAAAAATGTAAGTTAGACAATCATATATTAATGAAGAGAAGTATTTAGGATTACCAATTTTTGTTGGCAGAAAAAAATAATTTATTTTTCCTCATTAATCGATATATTACAGACTATCAAGATGGTTCTGCATCAATATGTCTGAAGAAGCAAGATTATTTATGGTTAGAAAGTGACCAATGGTATCCTTATGCATCACATGACCTGGTTTAAACTTCCAGACACTACCATATCTAAGATGAACTCAACTCAACAAGCTTTCTGGAGAAATAAAATATCAAATAAGGGCAAACACTTTATAACTTGGAGGAATATGAATAAACCTAAAGAAGAGGGAGGCTTGGGGTTCATAGATATTTATACCTGCAATAGAGATATATTAGCAAAGTCAGCATGGAAACTATGTTAAGAAGATACTTCAATACATGTAAAGTCTCTCAAAGCTAAATGTTTCCCGGATGGCCTAGTCATGAATCTCAGTGAAAAAAGTAACACTTGATGGTCTTAGAGGAGTATTTCTTCTAAACTGAATTTCATTCAAACGTACAGTTGTTGGTCTGTGGGAAATGAGAGGAATATATTAATTTAGAAGCATAGGTGGATTCCAGATTTAGCTGACCTCCAAGTCCAAAACAAGGTGTCACCAAATATGCATCAGCTTTTTGATACAAGCTCTGCTTCTTGGGATATAAGTCTCATTTTTAATTTGTTTGAGCCTGAAGTTTCAAGTCAGTTCACCAACAATATGAAGACAAGCTATTTTGGACCTTAGAAAAGAATGCTAAATTTTCAGTCAAATCGGCTTACAGGAAAATGTTTGAAGAATCAAATATCAACAACTCAGTTGGTGATAAAATGAAACGGATTTTTAAGAACTTATGGAGGCTACCTAAAATTTCTAGAGTAAACTAGTTTATGTTGAAGTGAGCCAAAAAAATCCTCTCTACTAGAGGTAAGTTGGTGAATGTGATTCAATACTTGAATCCAACCTATCCTTTTTGCATTCAAGCTTAGGAATCTCCTTCTCACATATTAGAGACTGTCCTATCTCTAAGGCCGTTTGGTTTTCATTGTTAGATATTCATCCCAAGCATAATTTAGCTCTAGAAGATTGGGTATGTGAATGGTTTGGTATCCTACATGCAAAACAAATCATGAAAGATGACATAAGTAGCTAGATTTGTCATAATTACATGGACTAATGATCAGTTAGATGTGACATTGTTTCAAAAGAAATTTTTTACTCCAGATCAAATCGTTGACAATTGCAGGATACGCGACCAGACTCGAACTGAGTACTTCTTCTCAGACAGGAATAAATAAAGAAAATATTCACTGGCTTCCACCTCCTATGAGTGTTCTTGTTAATAATGATGGAAGTTTTCATAATCTTACAAAATTTGGTAGCATTAGTCTAACTATAGGTGATTTTGCAGGGAGGCACAAGAGCTCAAAATGCATCCACTTAGCAGCAGCTGACAGTGCAGAACATGCAGAGTGTAAAAGGACTTTGGGAGGCAGCAAGATGGGTGAAAGATTTAGGATTGGAGGATGTGCACTTTGAACTGGATTCTAAACTGTAGCGAGTGCAATAAAAAACTTCAATATAGATTGGAGACTACATAATATAATCATAAAGATCATATTTTTTTAAATTTTTTTAAATTTTTTTATAGGTCTTGACAATGTTACACTGTTATGTACTTCCATAACTTGTCTTAATTTCGCTTACAAAGTGAATAAGATTATGACAAAGAACTGATTGTTATGTTCTTGTTACAGGGACACCAACACCTCCAGCATCATTCGAGGGACACCAAACCTCCCAATGATTACTTCAAATGTAATCAAACTCCTAATCAGAGAAGAACTCTCAAACTTTCATTATTCAATTCATTACTTTCTTATTACATCATCACACACATATATATAACATCCTAGAAGAAACTACTTACGTAACCGCCCAATTCCAAACTATAAAATAACTACACAAATGCTTATCCAATAGTGCACAAACATAAAACACAGGTACACAATAGGCACATAACATTCCACCACCCATATAAACAAACTTGTCCTCAAGGTTGTGAACGTCTTTATACTCTTTGCTTGATGAGGTTGTCGTCTAGTATAAGTGTTTTCTGCTTATTAATCTTCTGTAACTTTTCTTGTTAATCAAATGTTTTACTCTCTGCAAATTAGGAAACCTATAAGTTGCGTATAGTTCCATCCTTTCAGCATATCCATAACTCTTTAATTTTCATTGAGGAAGACAACAAAGTAGATAATCTAAACTTTAAAGAATGTAAATTCTTCTTTGTCTGGAATGCATATCAATGGTGACACGAATACGAATGACAACAAGCAAATTTATTTGAAACCTAAATTCTACATTTTCTGAAGAAAGGAATTCTAGCAAAAATATTCCCCAAAGTGTTTGACCGAAAAATAGTGTTTCAAGGTTTTGGTACTCTTGGAGAAAATCAAGCAATAAGTATCAAATTGTAGACAAAATCTGCAACTTGGAGTACTTTCATTTTCTTTGGATTGGAATAGAAAAAATATAGGATTTTTGACAAGAAATCTAACTAAACCTCAATACGAAAATCTTGCAATAACTTTCGAACGACGCAATTTTTTTTTATGAAAACAAAACCAAAAACCTGAAAACTAAACTATAAAGAAGATAAGATAATAAGATAGTTGATCAGATGTTGCCATGTAACGGATAACTCACTTCAGTGAAACAAAACATCAAAGTTAGAGCAGAGGAAGAATCCTTTGTGCTTTGTGGAACACCCAAACGTGCTCTAGATACCAATTGTTATGTACTTGCATAACTTGTCTTGATTTCGCCTACAAAGTGAATAAGATTATGACAAAGAACCGATTGTTGTGGTCTCATTAGAGGGACAACAACACCTCCGACATCGTCCGACGGACACCAGACCTTCCAATGATTACTTCGAGTGTGATCAAACTCCTAATCAGAGAAGAACTCTCAAACTTTCATTATTCAATTCACAACTTTCTTATTACATCATCACACACATATATGTAACATCCTAGAAGAAATTACTTACGTAACCGCCCAATTCCAAACTATAAAATAACTACACAAATGCTTATCCAATAGTGCACAGACATAAAACACATGTACACACAATAGGCACATAACATACACACCTGCCAAAAGAGACAAATAAGGTAGCAGATAATCTGTCATAATATACTAGAGTAGACAAAATTATTAGAGTTCGGTCTGAAACCCCTCCAAGCATTATTAATGATCAACTGCTGGAGGATAAATCTTTTGTAAACTCTTATCTGGTTTAATCTAAGTCGTTTCTTTGTTTCAAAATAAAAAAATTTAATCTAAATCATTTCATTATTCTCAAAATAATTTTTTCTTTTTTAAAGCCAGCTGGGTCGGGTGCCCAAATCCAATAGGCGCCAAGTAATTAACATGCGGTCTTGAAAATGTTGACGATCTAGAAAACGGTTGACAGAAGTTAAAGCCCGTGGGCTTGAAAAACCAACCTGGTACTTGGGAAATAAAAAATTAAACCGCATCAGATCCATGGAAACAGAAACCAGGTTGAAAAGGAAACAAAAAAGTTCGGCGGAGGCCTGTGATAGACACATTTTTGTGTCTAAATTGTCCTCAATTTTCTCTATGTTGGTAATCGATTTTGTACTTATTTTGGTGTTTTGTGTGTTTGTAGGTATTTTTGGAAAATTAACGTTTTTGGAAGAATCGGCTCGAAAAACTGCTAAAGGCACCCCCGGAGGACATTTGGCTAAGGGGAACCCGCGGTTATGTGCAGCCCAAATTTGTTCTCAGCACCCAAATTACTATCGGCACCCTAACAGAAGGATAAGAGGCACCCTTCATCTTCAACATTCAAAAAGAATATTTGCGGGAAATTTGGTTCCACCGGTAAAGGATTTATTATCTTTAAGATAAGAATATCTTCTTGCCTTATAAACAGGAAGAATTTGAAGAAAAAGGAAGTTATCTTGTATTAAATAAGAGAGATATCCTTGGAAGATTTTATCTTGTATTTTATTCCGCAAATTAAAGAAGATATGAGTTTAGTAAAAAAATATGGAGAATAAAGAGAAGGAAAAATTCCTGAAGATATTTTTAATTAAAAAGAAGAAGATTTTGGAGTTATGGAAGAATATATTTGAGTAATGTGTATTTCTGTATATAAATAGAGAGCTAGAGAGCACATTTGGGGGGGAGAGTTGGGGAGAGAAAATAAAATCATTGCGTTAATAATTTTCTCCCATTTTCATTATTTGTAAACACTTTGAGCAATGAAATTATATTTCGAGCGTGTTTCCAACCTAATGAGCTAAACCCAACATTGGGATGACGGAGGAAGCTGGATTTCATCAATGTGGTAATTTGATTAATTCTTTTATTTACTTTTTGCACCGATTTTAAATGATTTATGGTTTCTATTAATCAATTGTCATCTTGTTAGATAGTGTATGCTTAGTCTTAGGTGCTTTAGATACACTATGCTTGTAATTTACAATTGATGTTTTATGAAATCTATCCTTGGAAAAATATTAGAGTTGATATTCCTTTTGTTTGAGCGATAAATGTCTAGGATTAATTTTTGTACCACTTGAATATGAAAATAGTGAAATCCTGAGTCCCAGTGAATTCTTCATCCCGTGACATATTTTGTATATAATTTCTTATTTTTAGTATTTTTATATTTAAGCCTAGAATCAATTTCAACAAGTCCGAGTGAACGACAACCTTATTTACCACTATTCAAAATTCGATCATCCTGTATAAGGATGATCACAATTCTTCTTGTTAAACTTTGTACTAGCCATCCCTCTTTAGTTTCTCTGAATTAGGGCTAATTTTAGGGTCTCTGAATTCGGGTTAATTTGAAAACCAAACCACCTGCCTTCCAAATAGAGAAATTTATTGTTTGGTCCACAAAAACCGATCCAGGTTAACCTATAGTCCAGAGGGATATGAATTTTAACCGCTGGTTCAAAAAAATTCAAAATATAGCGAAATTACCAACGTGCGAGCAAAAACACGATTCCCTTTTTGTTTTTGCTATGTCGTTTTTCTTCTTCTCCCTCATCTCCCTCTCTCTAACCTGAAACACGAACCTCCACTAACATTTTTCTTTACAAGATTAACTTAGACTTCAAGTTTATGGTAGATTTTATTCTATTCATGATGAAGATGGCGATGTGGATTTTTGTAATCGAAGATTATGGTGGATTTCCCCATTTCCTATCGAAACTTATGTGGATCTCAGATATTCTCGAAGAAATTAATATTAATGAAGATGATTTTATCTGATAGTAATGATGATATCGGTTCATATATGATTAAGGTATGTATTAAGTTTTTCAATTGTAATCAAAACGAGGGTAACATCAAAACTAGGGTTTTTTCAATTTTAAGATTTTTCTTGATTATGATGTTACAGTTGTTAGAGCATAGCTCGGTCAACCTCGCATGCGTTGCTATCTCAAGCATGTTTGTCAATGTTAGTGATCAAAACTATAAGTCTTGATTTCTAGCCTACATAGCTAAGTCTCGGACTAGGATAGAAAAGTGTAGATGAGCTCAAGGACTTCATGGCGATTCATCATACAACGACGAATATCTATACAAGAAACCGTGGAACTTCATCAATAAAAAAGGTATGTGGAGACTTGAACTTATCTATCACTCAAAAGTCTATCTCTTCTATCTCCTACTTCTTATGAGACAAAAGTCGTATGCTATATAGACTAGATCATACACATTTGACATTTTGAGCTGAGCATTCATTGCTTATCTTTTATCTCGAAATCGTGTGTTGGTAAAGCGTTTCGCTTTGATCAAGTTTATCTTCACCTAGTGACGAAAGTCATGAAAAGTTTCAATCACTTTGAGAATTGCTCTGACATGAATCGGTCTGTGAATAACGGCTACATAGCGTCCTCTGAGAATTTCTCAATGATTGAAATGAGAGTTTAGATTACATAACCATGCATACCTTGAACCGAAGTTTTCGAACTTTGTTGATCAGGAGAAATCGGGAGGATTGTGGAAATGGCTTGCCAAGTCCGCGAACTGTCGGAAGTTCTCGACCGAGAATTTCTGCTGGATTTTCCAAAACTCGTTTGTGTGCTAAGTCCGCGAACTGGCGAAAGTTCTCTTTCCGAGAATTTCTGCTGAGTTTGGAAAACTCAACCGATTAACTTAAGTCCGCGAACTTGTTTATGAACTTAAGAGGTTATGATATAAATATGTGCTCTGAACATGAAACATTAAATTTCTAAGGTATGCTTTATACAAACCGTGGCTATAATGTTCATGAGCCGATTCAATCGAATCGAATCATCTTTGCTTCAATTGTGTCTTGTGTAGTTACATAAGATCTCATAGCAATTGAACAACTTTGTAACTAGTTCATTTGAGTCAATTGAACTAGTTATGGTGAAGAAGAAGAAGGTTAATATGAAATGCTCATATGGTTAACCTTTTGGGTTACTATGTTGAACCGACATACACGTACACGTTTGAGCATGGTTTTCACGAACCCTGTAAACATCTACCCAAGTGTGTGTGACAAGCTAAGTTTTCGATCTAACGGTTGAGAAATATTAGCTTGAATCTAAATCAGGTTTTCATGTAACGGTGAATAAGGATTGCTTTGTAACTAAGGCAAAACCCTAATTTGAAGGCTATATAAAGGAGACATCTAGCATTGTGCAAAACTAATCCCCACACGTATGTGTGCTACTAGTGCGCCCGCTAGAGTCGATCTCCATTAACCTTTGATTTTCTTCTCTAAAATCAGGTTAACGACTTAAAGACTTCATTGGGATTGTGAAGCCAGACCGATACTACTTTATCGTAGTTGTGTGATCTGATCTTGCATCTTCTATCGTACGAGTACAATCGATTGATTGGCTTGAGATCGTGAGAGTTCTCCGATAGGCAAGATAAAACAGTCACAAACATCTTCGTCTCACTGTCTGTGATTCCTCGACAATCCTCTTGTGTAGTCAGCAAGGATTGTAGAGAGGTGATTGATTAATCTAGGCTGTTCTTCGGGAATATAAGACCCGATTACCAATTGGTTCATGTTACCTTGATTTTATATCTTAAGACGGAACAAAACCTAGGGTTTATCTGTGGGAGACAGATTTATCCTTTTATAGACTTTTCTGTGTGAGACAGATCTGTGATTTTGGGTTACAACAACTCTTGGTTGTGGGTGAGATCATCTAAGGGAATCAAGTGCGCAGTATCCTGCTGGGATCAGAGGCGTAGGAGTACAACTGTACCTTGGATCGGTGGGAGACTGATTGGGGTTCAACTATAGTCCAGTCCGAAGTTAGCTTGGAGTAGGCTAGTGTTTGTAGCGGCTTAATACAGTGTGTATTCAATATGGACTAGGTCCCGGGGTTTTTCTGCATTTGCGGTTTCCTCGTTATCAAAATTTCTGGTGTCTGTGTTATTTCTTTTCCGCATTATATTTTATATAATTGAAATAATACAGGTTGTGCGTTCTTGATCATCAATTGGAAATCCAACCTTTGGTTGTTAATTGATATTGATTGATCCTTGGACATTGGTCTTTGGTACCGTCCAAGTTATTCCTTGTATTTGATAAAGACTCGCTATTGTTTTTAGCTTGAGTAAAAATCAAATCAAGAGGGAGATATTAACTCCTTGATATACTTTTATCTAGATTGAGTCTGACTGTATAGTTGATTCTCTAGTAAAGTATTTCGGAGTTAGTCCATACAGATTGCTAATCGAAATATTGTGTTGTGTTGTTAGACCCCTGCTTTTTCAATTGGTATCAGAGCAGGCAAACATGTTAAAGACCTTATAAGTCTGTGTTTGTAGCGATCTAATTATGGACGAGTCTATCTCTAATAATGCACCAGTTCAGAAATTACCAGATGATTCTAAAAGCTTGGATTCACCTGAGAGAACTGTCACATCTAAGTCAATATCCAAACTTTATCTTGATGTAAAAACTGTTGATTGGGAAACTCTCCTAGAAGAACAGTTGGATGAACTTTCTGATGAAGGTGATTCAGATATTGATAGAGATGTTGATGAAGAAGTCTCAGAGTATGTTAAGTTTTTGAATTCGTGGAATATGAAGAAGATTACAGCTTCTCATGTCACATCTCTTCTGACTCCTCTATGTCGAGAAAACAAAAAATTGAGAAGATGTTACGCAGGTATTTATTTTTCGAATCGTTCTACCGAATCGATCCTCAAGGATTCTGAGGAAAACCTACGTATGAAGTCACTTGATGTGATAATCTTTATCAAAAGTACTTTTTGTTGGAAGAGAAACTTGCATAATCTGAAGCAAGGTTTAACTTCCAGCAAACAAGTTTTAACGACAGAGAAAACGCTTATTTCACTCGAGAAAAACGCCTTGAGGCTGATTTAGCTGCTGCTCTTGATAAAATCAAGATGTTGGAAGATGACTTGAAAAAGTTAAATACTAGTTCAAGAAAATTAACCACTATGCTAGGAGCAAGTAAAAATCATCGTGATACACGAGGATTGGGCTATAAGGGAATAGATGCTCCAAGTACGAGCAAAGAGGTAAAATTTGTCAAGGCTAGTGATTCTTCTCAACAAAAGGTTTCCACTGATGGAAAAAATGAAATACCTTCCATGGCAGTTAAGGTTCAAAAGATCAAAGTTTATCAACCTCCAAAGTTAGCACACACGGATCGAGGTAAGAACATTCCTTATATTTGCCACTATTGCGGAAATAAAGGTCACCTGGAAAGGAGATGTCGTTTCCGTATAAGGAATGAGAAACTTCATGATGTTCTTGTTTGGGCATCACAAGAAGTTGTGAAACCAAGATCATACGTTAAGACTGATCCTCTTAACGTTACAGGTTATAATTGTCCAACCTTTAGGCAAAGGAATCAGTGCTATGATAGACCTAGATTTGCCTATAAACGTCGTACGAATCCTTTTCATAATATTAATGGTTATCGAAAGGATAACTTCATAAAGACGAAGACAAGATCCGATGCTCCCAATTGGAGAAAGACTAACTTACAAAAGAATAGTCAATCCAATTCTCTTCCAAGAATTCAAGAAGAGCGTGATGGGAAGAAGGTTCCGACTGTTCCTAAACGCACTCAGAAGTGGATACCGAAGAAAGACAATGATGTTTTGAGTGTGAAAAGGAATGATCTTCCATAAAACTCCATGACTATGGAAAAGGAAGTATCCATGATGTTGGAACTTAACAAGTTTTTTGGAAAAATGGAATTGGATGTGAAATGTTCTAAAAATGATCTCTTTCATGATAATCCAAAGGTCACTTGTGGTGAGAAAGACTTTGTTCACCCCAACGCAACTTGATTGTGTTGGAAGTGCATCCTCACCAAGGAATTCCTTGCTTTGTATACGGTGAGGGAAGCACAAGAATTGGGGCACACAGATTATGTTCGGTAAGGAGGTAAAATTCGATTGGATTCATCTAAAAAGGTATGTCTATAAACTTGAGCAAGATTTGTACTTTTATTTTCTTAGAATACTTATAATAATCTTGCTTATCGTTCATTTCTACCTAACTTGATCTGTGTTTAAGGTTATTAAATGTTTAGGTTTGAAAATAATAGTTCGGGATGTTTGGACTACGTGGTACACATACCAAGTATGCATAACAACATTCAAAATCAAAATCCAGGGGTTTAAGTTCGCAAACCCGTATGCATACTTGACGTCGATATTCAGTAAACTTGTTTTGGCCGTAACTTTTTCGTCCGAACTCGGATTTACCTCATTCTTTTTGCATTCTATTCCTTATTAAATTACCTTCAAAATGGAGATGAGAATTTTTGAATTTGGATGAGTTAATATTGGTATTTGTCTTGTCTCTTATTTTTTAGTGTTTGTTGCGTTTCGTTGCACTTGTTCTATTCTCTTGGACTTGGGCACTGGGATTCTTGGAGAAATCCTATTCTAAGCTATTTTGTGGCTGTTACAAGAGTGATGTTGGTGAATCACAAAGAAGGAAGTTCGAGAATGGGTAGTAGTTCACATTTCTATATATTCTTGAGTGTTCACAATCATCTCATGTGAACTATGGTGCATAGTCGTCAATGACTTTGTATGTTCTTCTTTGTTAAGGAAATCTTTTTATACGCTTTTGGTAACCACTCTTGGTATAAATCCGTGCAAAAAAGATTGATTCTACCTTCTAAGGGCAAAGATTGTTATTGTAGTATTAATCTTTTTGATTTTGAAGTATTGCAATATTTTTATGGGATATGTATTGTTTGCTTCCGTGAACTTGAAGGTCCCATATGTTTTCAAAAGTAAATTCGTTCATAAATTGGTATTCGTATTGATGAAAGGACGAATGGACTTTTGACAAATACAAAAGTTATACCTTTATAACTTGGAGGAATATGAATAAACCTAAAGAAGAGGGAGGCTTGGGGTTCATAGATCTTTATACCTGCAATAAAGATATATTAGCAAAGTCAGCATGGAAACTATGTTAAGAAGATACTTCAATACATGTAAAGTCTCTCAAAGCTAAATGTTTCCCGGATGGCCTAGTCATGAATCTCAGTGAAAAAAGTAACACTTGATGGTCTTAGAGGAGTATTTATTCTAAACTGAATTTCATTCAAACGTACAGTTGTTGGTCTGTGGGAAATGAGAGGAATATATTAATTTAGAAGCATAGGTGGATTCCAGATTTAGCTGACCTCCAAGTCCAAAACAAGGTGTCACCAAATATGCATCAGCTTTTTGATACAGCCTCTGCTTCTTGGGATATAAGTCTCATTTTTAATTTGTTTGAGCCTGAAGTTGCAAGTCAGTTCACCAACAATATGAAGACAAGCTATTTTGGACCTTAGAAAAGAATGCTAAATTTTCAGTCAAATCGGCTTACAGGAAAATGTTTGAAGAATCAAATATCAACAACTCAGTTGGTGATAAAATGAAACGGATTTTTAAGAACTTATGGAGGCTACCTAAAATTTCTAGAGTAAACTAGTTTATGTTGAAGTGAGCCAAAAAAATCCTCTCTACTAGAGGTAAGTTGGTGAATGTGATTCAAGACTTGAATCCAACCTATCCTTTTTGCATTCAAGCTTAGGAATCTCCTTCTCACATATTAGAGACTGTCCTGTCTCTAAGGCCGTTTGGTTTTCATTGTTAGATATTCATCCCAAGCATAATTTAGCTCTAGAAGATTGGGTATGTGAATGGTTTGGTATCCTACATGCAAAACAAATCATGAAAGACGACATAAGTAGCTAGATTTGTCATAATTACATGGACTAATGATCAGTTAGAGGTGACATTGTTTCAAAAGAAATTTTTTACTCCAGATCAAATCGTTGAAAACTGCAGGATACGCGACCAGACTCGAACTGAGTACTTCTTCTCAGACAGGAATAAATAAAGAAAATATTCACTGGCTTCCACCTCCTATGAGTGTTCTTGTTAATAATGATGAAAGTTTTCATAATCTTACAAAATTTGGTGGCATTGGTCTAACTATAGGTGATTTTTCAGGGAGGCACAAGAGCTCAAAATGCATCCACTTAGCAACAGCTGACAGTGCAGAACATGCAGAGTGTAAAAGGACTTTGGGAGGCAACAAGATGGGTGAAAGATTTAGGATTGGAGGATGTGCACTTTGAACTGGATTCTAAACTGTAGCGAGTGCAATAAAAAACTTCAATATAGATTGGAGACTACATAATATAATCATAGAGAGCATATTTTTTTATAGGTCTTGACAATGTTACACTGTTATGTACTTCCATAACTTGTCTTAATTTCACTTACAAAGTGAATAAGATTATGACAAAGAACTGATTGTTATGTTCTTGTTACAGGGACACCAACACCTCCAGCATCATTCGAGGGACACCATACCTCCCAATGATTACTTCAAATGTAATCAAACTCCTAATCAGAGAAGAACTCTCAAACTTTCATTATTCAATTCATTACTTTCTTATTACATCATCACACACATATATATAACATCCTAGAAGAAACTACTTACGTAACCGCCCAATTCCAAACTATAAAATAACTACACAAATGCTTATCCAATAGTGCACAAACATAAAACACAGGTACACAATAGGCACATAACATTCCACCACCCATATAAACAAACTTGTCCTCAAGGTTGTGAACGTCGTTATACTCTTTGCTTGATGAGGTTGTCGTCTAGTATAATTGTTTTCTGCTTATTAATCTTATGTAACTTTTCTTGTTAATCAAATGTTTTACTCTCTGCAAATTAGGAAACCTATAAGTTGCGTATAGTTCCATCCTTTCAGCATATCCATAACTCTTTAATTTGCCTTGAGGAAGACAACAAAGTAGATAATCTAAACTTTAAAGAATCTAAATTCTTCTTTGTCTGGAATGCATATCAATGGTGACACGAATACGAATGACAACAAGCAAATTTATTTGAAACCTAAATTCTACATTTTTTTAAGAAAGGAATTCTATCAAAAATATTCCCCAAAGTGTTTGACCGAAAAATAGTGTTTCAAGGTTTTGGTACTCTTGGAGAAAATCAAGCAATAAGTATCAAATTGTAGACAAAATCTGCAACTTGGAGTACTTTCATTTTCTTTGGATTGGAATAGAAAAAATATAGGATTTTTGACAAGAAATCTAACTAAACCTCAATACGAAAATCTTGCAATAACTTTCGAACGACGCAATTTTTTTTTATGAAAACAAAACCAAAAACCTGAAAACTAAACTATAAAGAAGATAAGATAATAAGATAGTTGATCAGATGTTGCCATGTAACGGATAACTCACTTCAGTGAAACAAAACATCAAAGTTAGAGCAGAGGAAGAATCCTTTGTGCTTTATGGAACACCCAAACGTGCTCTAGATACCAATTGTTATGTACTTGCATAACTTGTCTTGATTTCGCCTACAAAGTGAATAAGATTATGACAAAGAACCGATTGTTGTGGTCTCATTAGAGGGACAACAACACCCCCGGCATCGTCCGACGGACACCAGACCTCCCAATGATTACTTCGAGTGTGATCAAACTCCTAATCAGAGAAGAACTCTCAAACTTTCATTATTCAATTCACAACTTTCTTATTACATCATCACACACATATATGTAACATCCTAGAAGAAATTACTTACGTAACCGCCCAATTCCAAACTATAAATAACTACACAAATGCTTATCCAATAGTGCACAGACATAAAACACATGTACACACAATAGGCACATAACATACACACCTGCCAAAAGAGACAAATAAGGTAGCAGATAATCTGTCATAATATACTAGAGTAGACAAAATTATTAGAGTTCGGTCTGAAACCCCTCCAAGCATTATTAATGATCAACTGCTGGAGGATAAATCCTTTGTAAACTATTATCTGGTTTAATCTAAGTCGTTTCTTTGTTTCAAAATAAAAAAAGTTAATCTAAATAATTTCATTATTCTCAAAATAATTTTTTCTTTTTTAAAGCCAGCTGGGTCGGGTTCCCAAATCCAGTGGGCGCCAAGTAATTAACATGCGGTCTTGAAAATGTTGACGATCTAGAAAACGGTTGACAGAAGTTAAAGCCCGTGGGCTTGAAAAACCAACCTGGTACTTGGGAAATAAAAAATTAAACCGCATCATATCCATGGAAACAGAAACCAGGTTGAAAAGGAAACAAAAAAGTTCGGCGGAGGCCTGTGATAGACACATTTTTGTGTCTAAATTGTCCTCAATTTTCTCTATGTTGGTAATCGATTTTGTAGCTATTTTGGTGCTTTGTGTGTTTGTAGGTATTTTTGGAAAATTAACGTTTTTGGAAGAATCGGCTCGAAAAACTGCTAAAGGCACCCCCGGAGGACATTTGGCTAAGGGGAACCCGCGGTTATGTGTAGTCCAAATTTGTTCTCAGCACCCAAATTACTATCGTCACCCTAACATAAGGATAAGAGGCACCCTTCATCTTCAACATTCAAAAAGAATATTTGCGGGAAATTTGGTTCCACCGGTAAAGGATTTATTATCTTTAAGATAAGAATATCTTCTTGCCTTATAAACAAGAAGAATTTGAAGAAAAAGGAAGTTATCTTGTATTAAATAAGAGAGATATCCTTGGAAGATTTTATCTTGGATTTTATTCCGCGAATTAAAGAAGATATGATTTTAGTAAAGAAATATGGAGAATAAAGAGAAGGAAAAATTCCTGAAGATATTTTTAATTAAAAAGAAGAAGATTTTGGAGTTATGGAAGAATATATTTGAGTAATGTGTATTTCTATGTATAAATAGAGAGCTAGAGAGCACATTTGGGGGGGAGAGTTGGGGAGAGAAAATAAAATCATTGCGTTAATAATTTTCTCCATTTTCATTATTTGTAAACACTTTGAGCAATGAAATTATATTTCGAGCGTGTTTCCAACCTAATGAGCTAAACCCAACATTGGGATGACGGAGGAAGCTGGATTTCATCAATGTGGTAATTTGATTAATTCTTTTATTTACTTTTTGCACCGTTTTTAAATGATTTATGGTTTCTATTAATCAATTGTCATCTTGTTAGATAGTGTATGTTTAGTCTTAGGTGCTTTAGATACACTATGCTTGTAATTTACAATTGATGTTTTACGAAATCTATCCTTGGCAAAATATTAGAGTTGATATTCCTTTTGTTTGAGCGATAAATGTCTAGGATTAATTTTTGTACCACTTGAATATGAAAACAGTGAAATCCTGAGTCCCAGTGAATTCTTCATCCCGTGACATATTTTGTATATAATTTCTTATTTTTAGTATTTTTATATTTAAGCCTAGAATCAATTTCAACAAGTCCAAGTGAACGACAACCTTATTTACCACTATTCAAAATTAGATCATCCTGTATAAGGATGATCACAATTCTTCTTGTTAAACTTTGTACTAGCCATCCCTCTTTAGTTTCTCTGAATTAGGGCTAATTTTAGGGTCTCTGAATTCAAGTTAATTTGAAAACCAAACCACCTGCCTTCCAAATAGAGAAATTTATTGTTTGGTCCACAAAAACCGATCCAGGTTAACCTATAGTCCAGAGGGATATGAATTTTAACCGCTGGTTCAAAAAAATTCAAAATATAGCGAAATTACCAACGTGCGAGCAAAAACACGATTCCCTTTTTGTTTTTGCTATGTCGTTCTTTTTCTTCTCCCTCAGCTCCCTCTCTCTAACATGAAACACGAACCTCCACTAACATTTTTCTTTACAAGATTAACTTAGACTTCAAGTTTATGGTAGATTTTATTCTATTAATGATGAAGATGGCGATGTGGATTTTTGTAATCGAAGATTATGGTGGATTTCCCCATTTCCTATCGAAACTTATGTGGAT
Source organism: Papaver somniferum (assembly GCF_003573695.1). Classification (NCBI taxonomy): domain Eukaryota; kingdom Viridiplantae; phylum Streptophyta; class Magnoliopsida; order Ranunculales; family Papaveraceae; genus Papaver; species Papaver somniferum. The sequence goes on from NC_039358.1 coordinate 228,754,845, forward strand.
CTCAGATATTCTCGAAGAAATTAATATTAATGAAGATGATTTTACTGATAGTAATGATGATATCGGTTCATATATGATTAAGGTATGTATTAAGTTTTTCAATTGTAATCAAAACGAGGGTAACATCAAAACTAGGGTTTTTTCAATTTTAAGATTTTACTTGATTATGATGTTACAGTTGTTAGAGCATAGCTCGGTCAACCTCGCATGCGTTGCTATCTCAAGCATGTTTGTCAATGTTAGTGATCAAAACTATAAGTCTTGATTTCTAGCCTACATAGCTAAGTCTCGGACTAGGATAGAAAAGTGTAGATGAGCTCAAGGACTTCATGGAGATTCATCATACAACGACGAAGATCTATACAAGAAACCGTGGAACTTCATCAATAAAAAAGGTATGTGGAGACTTGAGCTTATCTATCACTCAAAAGTTTATCTCTTCTATCTCCTACTTCTTATGAGACAAAAGTCGTATGCTATGTAGACTAGATCATACACATTTGACATTTTGAGATGAGCATTTATTGCTTATCTTTTATCTCGAAATCGTGTGTTGGTAAAGCGTTTCGCTTTGATCAAGTTTATCTTCACCTAGTGACGAAAGTCATGAAAAGTTTCAATCACTTTGAGAATTGCTCTGACATGAATCGGTCTGTGAATAACGGCTACATATCGTCCTCTGAGAATGTCTCAATGATTGAAATGAGAGTTTAGATTACATAACCATGCATACCTTGAACCGAAGTTTTCGAACTTTGTTGATCAGGAGAAATCGGGAGGATTGTGGAAATGGATTTCCAAGTCCGCGAACTGTCGGAAGTTGTCGACCGAGAATTTCTGCTGGATTTTCCAAAACTCGTTTGTGTGCTAAGTCCGCGAACTGGCGAAAGTTCTCTTTCCGAGAATTTCTGCTGAGTTTGGAAAACTCAACCGATTAACTTAATTCCGCGAACTTGTTTGTGAACTTAAGAGGTTATGATATTTAAAGATGTGCTCTGAACATGAAACATTAAATTTCTAAGGAATGCTTTATGCAAACCGTGGCTATAATGTTCATGAGCCTATTCAATCGAATCGAATCATCTTTGCTTTAATTGTGTCTTGTGTAGTTACATAAGATCTCATAGCAATTGAAAAACTCTGTAACTAGTTTATTTGAGTCAATTGAACTAGTTATGGTGAAGAAGAACAAGGTTAATATGAAATGCTCATATGGTTAACTTTTTGGGTTACTATGTTGAACCGACATACACGTACACGTCTGGGCATGGTTTTCACGAACCAATAAACGTCTACCCAAGTGTGTGTGACAGTCTAAGTTTTCGATCTAACGGTTGAGAAATATTATCTTGAATCTAAATCAGGTTTTCATGTAACGGTGAATAAGGATTGCTTTGTAACTAAGGCAAAACCCTGATTTGAAGGCTATATAAAGGAGACATCTAGCATTGTGCAAAACTAATCCCCACACGTATGTGTGCTACTAGTGCGCCCGCTAGAGTCGACCTCCATTAACCTTTGATTTTCTTCTCTAAAATCAGGTTAACGACTTAAAGACTTCATTGGGATTATGAAGCCAGACCGATACTACTTTATCGTAGTTGTGTGATCTGATCTTGCATCTTTTATCGTACGAGTACAATCGATTGATTGGCTTGAGATCGTGAGATTTCTCCGATAGGCAAGATAAAACAGTCACAAACATCTTCGTCTCACTGTTTGTGATTCCTCGACAATCCTCTTGTGTAGTCAGCAAGGATTGTAGAGAGGTGATTGATTAATCTAGGCTGTTCTTCGGGAATATAAGACCCGATTACCAATTGGCTCCTGTTACCTTGATTTTATATCTTTAGACGGAACAAAACCTAGGGTTTATCTGTGGGAGACATATTTATCCTTTTATAGACTTTTCTGTGTGAGACAAATATGTTTATTATCAAGTCTGTGATTTTGGGTTACAACAACTCTTGGTTGTGGGTGAGATCAGCTAAGGGAATCAAGTGCGTAGTATCCTGCTAGGATCAGAGGCGTAGGAGTACAACTGTACCTTGGATCGGTGGGAGACTGATTGGGGTTCAACTATAGTCCAGTCCAAAGTTAGGTTGGATTAGGCTAGTGTCTGTAACGGCTTAATACAGTATGTATTCAATCTGGACTAGGTCCCGGGGTGTTTATGCATTTGCGGTTTCCTCGTTAACAAAATTTCTGGTGTCTGTGTTATTTCTTTTCCGCATTATATTTTATATAATTGAAATAATACGGGTTGTGCGTTCGTGATCATCAATTGGAAATCCAACCTTTGGTTGTTGATTGATCCTTGGACTTTGGTCTTTGGTACTGTCCAATTTATTCCTTGTATTTGATAAAGACTCGTTATTGTTTTTATCTTGAGTAAAAATCAAATCAAGAGAGAGATATTAACTCCTTGAGATACTTTTATCTAGATTGAGTCTGACTGTCTAGTTGATTTTACGGTAAGTATTTCGGAGTTAGTCCATACAGATTGCTAATCGAAATATTAGGTGGTGTTGTTAGACTCCCGCTTTTTCAACAGTACATATTGATATGTACTTAGGGGAAACGAGATTCATTGATGCAGTACATATTAGATTGTTGTTGGAGGGAGAGCAAAAACGGATTCGAGGAGAGCGAAAATCGTACTCGATTCCTTGACTCGGACCCAGTCGGTATATTGTTCCAAGTTTGACTAAATTACCCTTACTAAATTCACACCTATTTTCCAAAACAATTTCTCCACCGGTTAGCCAACCATCAACTCTATTGGCAACAACACCGATTATGGACAAAGGAAAAAAAAAGTGCATGAGTTTCAAAGGATATGTATGTCACCACCACCATGATCATCTTTACGAAAGTATACGTACGATAGAGATTTCCTTTCTCCAAATTTTAGAAATTCTCCTGTTCCAAATATTTTATTTTTCAATGATTTAGCACTCAATTTTGCCATCTCAATATCCAGAAAATTCAATCAAAATCTATAAACCCTAACAAAAAATTTAAAGAAGAAACAATTTGAAATTCAAAAAAAATAAGATTCACTAGTAAAGAAAATTCGATGATGTCACGTAAGGGTGCACAGGAACCGAGCCGGACCGACGGACCGTCCCGGAACCGGTGGAACCGTACCTGCTTTTGTACCGAACCGAGGAACGGGGTACAGGTACCGGTCCTAAAAATAGGAACCGAGGCTAGGGAGGTACAGGTACACGGCCCTGGCCTAGTCCCGTACCGAACCGTACCGTCTGTACCGATTGTTTGTAGCCGTCAGATTTAGGGGATGATAGATCAATAATAACCGTTGGATTAAGTGGTGGTATATAAGCAAACATTATAGGCTAGGGTTTCTAATTTCTATTCTTTCCGTCTCTCGACTCTCTCCTCTGTCTCTGAGAAGGAGAATAACTGAATAAGTGAAGAAGAAGAACTCTGTTGGATTACTCCTCCTCTGTCTCGTTGATTGATATGAGTTTATGTCTCAGTTCTTACTAAGAGGTAATCAGATGTTGCGGATTTTCATTTTCTGTGGTGATTTATTACGAAGTTAGGTTTGTAATTTTTTGTGGTGATTCATTAAGAAGATCATGTTGTATGTGGTTTCTAATTGTTTTAGTTGATTCGCCAAATCATGTTTAGTTGTTATCAGAATTTTATGATTTTGGTTTTGATTGGTCTAGATCCAGTGAACTTTGAGGATTGATTAGGTTGTTCATGAATTATTTATTTTTGGGCATTTTTGATGAATCTGAGCATTGGTTTGTATTTTGATGTATTCATTTTGATTTGAGTTGTTGGTTTGTTTTAGTTTTGAATTTTAATTGGGGTTCAACTTTTTCTTTTCTTCCTAATCTGTTCAACAGGCAATAATTGAGTTTCATAATTTGAATGACAGCATTATCTGATCTTCAAGAAGGTAACATTACTTTTGTGAAGTTTTGAATCTTTTAATCTTGAAATCTATGTATGATTATATTAGGGTTTCACTTTCACAGGGTAAGACAAAGGGAAAAGAAAGGAACTGAACTGTATTAAGTATCAATCAGATTATCTAAGGGAGTGGAGAAAGAGAAGGAAAAGGTTAGAGATTTGTTTTTGTTTTGGATTATGTTGTTCCTAATTCACTGTCTAGTGTCTAGTGCTAATTTTTGAATGGTAATGGTGTTTTTTTAGTAATTTGAGTACTTCTTTTTCTTTTTGTTAATGAAATTAGGGTGTTAGTAATTGTTCTGATTTCTGGTGTTGTCAAAGTGCATTTACTTGCAGTGATGCTCCAATTCTGTGGTTTTGTAACTTTTGTTTATAAAGTTAATATGGGTTAGGTGTTCCTACTAGTTACAATTAGCAATCTGGGATTACGATTTGGTTCATTATACTGCTGTTAGACTTTGTTGATGATGCTATATAAGTACCAAGTAGTTAACTGCAGTTACATGTTAGAGCAGGACAAGAATGACAAGTAGTTAGTTCTTATGTTTCATGAATCTTCTTATGTTTCATCACCTCCATGTTTGTCTAAATAAAATGGATTTTATTGAAATGAAGAATCAATAGGTACTGAGAAGTTATCTGACTTGATCAAGTGTATGAGTGGAGTGGGTTTTCTGAATTGGGTTTATTAAATGTTGTTGAAATCTAATTTATTTGTTTTTCTTGTGCTTTTGATTAGGTGCTGAAGTGCAGATTTAAGTTCTTGGAGTTCACTAATTCAGTAATTTTAGAGGGTTGCTGATACTGCACATTCAAGGTTTGTCATTTGGTATTTGTGCATTCCTCGTCTACCTGTGGTGGGCATAAACATAATTCAGTCAACAAGCTCTCATTTCAAGTTCATATATGCTATGTCATCATCAAGTTTCACATGCTCCAGTTGTGATAATATGTGCTTAACAAGTTTACAGACTGGCAGGGCACAAACGTAAACAGTAAAATTCTCACCCATCTCAGTTACAGCTTTATTTACTTCTTCCTCATACTCCTGTGATGAGAAAAAAGGTAAGGGATATGTAAATGTGAATGTGTGGAGATTCAGCCAGGGATCAATGAAGCATCATTTCTTTATGAGCTCATAGTCATCCTATAGTTCTCACCCAAAAACTAAGTAGCTAACATTTGATGTCATTTGGTACATCTATCATCAGTAACTAAGTAGCTAACATATAGTAATAACAGACTGTATGAATTTTAGTGATAGAGCATGACATACTGAATGTGTCCTGGCCAAAAAAAGAAAAAAAAGAAACACCAACACATGTCTTTGAAGTAATTTCTTATTTCATTTTAGTTCGTATTTCATTTCAGTTCTTATTTCATTTCAGTTCTTATTTAATTTTTCAGTTGAGTTCTTGTTTCATTTCTTATTTCATTTCAGTTTCATTCATTTCATTTCAGTTTCATTTGTTTTCTCAGTGATAAGCTGGCATGGATGAATCAAGTCAAGCTCATGGAACAGATACCCCTACACCTACAACTGATACACCTACCACTGCCACAGATGCAATTGTTGGATCCTCAATCCAACCAACAAATGAATCAGCACAGCGAGATACAACAACAGTAGATGTAGAAGCTACTTCTACTCGAATGGGTGGTAAGATAACTTCTAACATTTGGAATCATTTCAAGAGGTTGAATGTTCAAGATGCTGGATGCAATTACTGCAAGAAGGTGATAAAGGCTCATACTGGAAAGAATGGTACAAGTGGAATGTGGAAGCACTTCAACAGATGCAAGCAGAATCCTAACAAGCCAAAGCCAAAAGGACAACAAACTCTGGCATTAAATCCTGCAGCACAACTGGGTGAGGATGAAGGTCAGTTAGTCTCTACTATTTTCAGTCAAGAGAAATGTAAAAGGGAAGTTGTTGAATTTATTATAATTGATGAGATGTCATTTAGAGCAGTTGAGGGTGAAGGTTTTAGGAGAATGATGCATGTCTTAGAGCCTAGATTTGTTGTGCCAAGTAGAATGACTATTTATAGATGTTTATTAGACATGTATGTATTAGAGAAAGAAAAGTTGAAAAATTACTTCAAGTCAACCAAGCAGAGGGTTAGTTTGACAACAGACACATGGACTTCACCAAAGAATTTCAACTACATCTGTGTAACAGTTCACTTTATTGATCAGCAGTGGAAGTATCAAAAGAGAATTATTATGTTTTGTGAGGTTAGTGGTCACAAAGGAATTGACATTGGTGAGATGTTAGAGAAGTGTTTGTCAGATTGGGAGCTTAAAGATGTGTTTACTGTCACTTTGGATAATGTGAGTGCCAACAAGGTAGCAATGGATTATTTGAAGACTAGTATTGTTTCAAAGACAATGGAAGAAGAGAGATCTAAGTACTTGCATATAAGTATATGTATATGAATATGACTTATTATTTTTTTTACTTTCTAACTTAGGATTATGTTTATTACTTTCTAACTTGTTTGAATTCACCTTTTCAGGTAAGGTATGCAGCTCATGTACTTGCACTTGTGGTAAAAGATGCTGTGAGGGTCTACAACAAATCAATTGCAAGAATCAGGTCAGTTGTCAAGTATATAAAGGGTTCTCCATCTAGGTTGGCTAAGCTTAAGCGTTGTGCAAAATTAGTTGTAATAGAGTCTAAGGTAACATTGATATTAGATGTTAAGACTAGCTGGAACAACACATTCTTGATGCTACAGGCTGCAGAAGTGGTAGAAAAAGCATTTATTAGGTTAGAAAGGTATGACAAGGAATATCGGCAGTTGTTTTATTACCCAAAACAGAGTGAGAAAGATCTACCTGATGCTAATGATTTTGATATTGATGTTAATGTTGGTGAAGAAGAAGAAGAATTTAGTGAAGAAGAACAAGAGGAAGTTGAGGTGACAGGGAAGAAGAAGGCACAAAAGAAGAAGAAGAAGGTAGTAGTGAGGAAACCTGCTCCATGTGAAGAGGACTGTATCTTTTCCAGAGGACTTGTCAAATGTTTGAAAGTATTCTTTGATGCCATTGTTGCATTTTCAGCCTCAACTAAGGTAACAACAAACACTTTCTTATGGCAATTAGTTATCATATATGAGCAACTAGTTGAGTTTAGAGATAATGTAGATGAAGATCCTTTTATTGCTACTATGGCTGGAAAAATGTTTAAGAAGTATAACAAATATTGGGGTGATTATGCAAAGATGAACCCTACAACCTTTTTTGCCATGTTGTTGGATCCTAGAGAGAAAGAAAAAGGACTATAATTTGCTCTTGATCTCTTGTATGGGAAGAATTCTTCTAAGGTTGAATCTGTTATGAAGCTTGTTAAGTTGGATTTTAAGATTCTATTTGAAGAATATAAGGATGCCTATTCAGTTCATGAGGAGGAGTCAAGTAGTTCTATCCAGGGACAAGCCAAAGCAGTGGTAAGTAAACCAGTGGCAGGGCCAAGTCGTATGAAAGAGTTGATGTCAAGGAGTAAGAGGTTCAAGAAAAGCCCAAATGATGATGAGGGAAAAACAGAGTTGGATAAATATTTCATTGACGAGTATGAAGAAGGTGAAGGAGAATATGATGATGAGGAGTTTGACTTATTGGGTTGGTGGAAGACCAACAGTACAAAGTATAAGATACTTGGACATATGGCTAAGGACATATTAGCCATTCCTGTGTCTTCTGTTGCCTCTGAGTCTGCTTTTAGCACAGGAAAGCGAGTCTTAAGTCCTTGTAGAAGATCTTTATCTACAAGGACAGTTGAGGCATTTCTTTGCACACAAAGCTGGCTAAGGAAGCCAATACAACTTGATCTTCTATCTGATTACATACCAGATGATGATGTTGAAGTTGAAGAAGGTAACATATTACATTATTACTTGTGTTTGGCAGTAATAGATATAGTCTAATAGTTACTAACTGCTATTATTATTTTTTTGCAACGTTACTTGGTCCTATCAACAGTGATGACACCACAAGTGCTGCTGATATGGATTAGAAGATCAAGATTCAAGATTACAGAAGCACTGCTAGACTGCTAGTTGTTTTTTTTCCAGATTTTCTCATTTTCAAGACTTAGTGTGTGTCTGTGACTACTGCTACTTCTTTTTTAAGATTTTCAAGACATTGTTTGTTTGGTTTGCTATTAATATTGCTACTTATTAGTTGTTGCTTTGAGATATTGAAAAATAGGTAAAAAACAGGTAAAAAAGTAAAAAACAGGGCAGTAGATTTTTTTTTCCCCTGAAATGGAACCGGAACCGAGGTACTCGGTACCGGGACCGGTCCATTTTTTTGGTGCCGAAGGGTGTAAGGTACAGGTACTCGGTCTCGGCAAGAACTGAGCCGAACCGTACCGTGTGCACCCTTAATGTCACGTTATCAGGACCTTGAATCTTTGCAATATGTAGATTTTGATAAGAAACACTATTGATGTTTTGATTTGCATGATTTGTTCTTTTACTTAGCTGCTTAAATTTGAAGATCCGTGTTGCTAATTAAACAAAACTTTGATTTGTCTTCCTTCATTTGTTGTTTGTTGTGTTAGTAGAAATAAAAAGTTTTATGGTCTTCTTATGCTGTTTGTTTGATGTTCCGTCACTCGAGAACAGGACGAAGTCATTACAAAATATATTTTTTTCTTTTTTTACTCGTCGGTGGTGGTGGTGGTGGTGGTTGCTTTAAAACTGGGTGTGAATATGTAGGTTGTACTTAGTACGGGTAGTTTTGTCAAATTTAAGAAAATATATCGATCGGGTCCGAGTTAGCGAGTTAACTACGATTTTCGCTCTCCTCGGATCCATTTTTGCTATACCTTTAACAAAAGTCACATATTATTATGAATGTACAGTTTATGCTCCAAAATAAATAAATAAAATGAAATCTGTATTTACAAGTACATATCAATATGTGTTACATATGTTTATATACTTCTAATTTGACTATTTTGTTAATACTAATTTTTTCTTTTGGTTAAAGTTAAAACCCTAATTTATGCTTGAACAAGCATTGGTACATGTCAATATGTATTGTTGGATACTTAGATTATTGTTGTGTGTATGATCCAACAATACATATTGACATGTAATGCTTAAAAATATTTTTATGCTTGAATAAGCATTACTGAATCTGTACATATTGATGTGTATTGTTGGATACTTGGAGTACACTTCTATTAGGTACGTATCAATATGTATTATCATGCAAAAGAAAAAAATGTGTGAAAATAGTATGTTTCGACAGTACATATTGAGATGTATTGATTGAACAACTGAATTCTAACAGTATATATCAAATATATCTGTCGTTGGATAGGTTACAATACATATCAATATATGTGTAGTTGGATAGCTACTTAGATTATTATTGAGTAATTACTCTCATGTTATGATGTGTTCTTATTGGAAAAATTGAAAGTACGTATCATGCTTGAATGAAAGAAAAGATATAAACCTGTAAATATTGACATATACTATTATGAAACAATATATACTGACATGTATTATGCGAAAAACATCTACTTGAATAAGAAGCAATACATAATGATTTGTATTGTTGGTACTTTATCTTATGGCAGCTAATAGGTACGTATCAGTATGTGAGAAGTTAACAAGCCAGTGACTCATGCCAATCCAGCAAAGAAGAAAGATCCAGCTTTCGATAGTGGTAGTGGGTTTTCTCCATCGCACAAAGAAAAAACAAGTCCAAAAAGTCAAAAGATAATGTATAAGATATGGATGTGTAACTAACTTTGTTTTGTAAGAATAAGTGGATGTGGCAGTACATTTTAGTTATTGAACTGATAATGAATTATTTCCTTATCTTGTCATGTTTCTGTTCATTTTTTTTGTTCTATAAGGGGAGTACTTATTTTGTTCTATAAGGGGAGTACTTATTTTAAAAGTACATACTGATATGTACATATCAAATTCTGACAGGACATATTGATATGTATTCACAGTACATATTGGCATGTACTAAACAATACATATGTACAACACCTACATATTCATATTCTGATAGTACATATTGATATGAATTCGACATACTGAATTCTTTTTTTGCTTCTTACATACTATGAAAAAAAGGTATTGATAAAAAAATAACTAAGAATTACATCATCATCTAGTTCTCATTCTGTCATTTGGAACAAAATTCAGTTTGGTACACAAACATGGTCTGAAAAACCTTAATATCTCACACAATTGACGTTACTGTAAAATACAAACCTAAAAGAATGCAGCAATTTTCTTCAAAGAGTATGAAGCCTTATCTAATGGAAATACATATTTGAAATTACTTAGCCAACTTTAGTACACTTGATATTACCAGGTAATAACCCAGTACATATCGATGTGTACATAGTGAAACTTTTGTATTAGACTCTTCAAGTTAATGAGATAATTCCTCTAGTCTCTTTCTCAGCCTTAATGCCTGCAAATCTTTTAACTTTTTTGTTGCATCTCCAGCGGTATTCAACAACCTTTGTGGAAGAATGGTATCATCGTCGCTATACTCATCAGGCCTGTCAAATCAAAACAATACATATCAATAACATAGTATATTGTCGTGCATTTTTTGTTGATGTGTCATATATTATATATTAATATGTATTGCTAAAAAATAGTACATATCAATATGTACATAGTATATGCTTGTGTTGTTTTTGTTGATATATCCTACACTACATAACAATGTTTACTGCTATAAAACCTAGTCATGGTTGATATGTATTGCTTAAAAAACCTTGTGTTGTATGATCCTACCTAAATATCAATAGGTACTACTTAAAAATATACCATGAGCATGTCTATTAAATATTGAATATAGCTGGGCGATAACATTTAACCTTGAAGTATTCGTCGATGTAATCAAAGAACTTCCCAACAACTGTAGCAATATCCGCAGTAGCATGTGAGCATGGGAATTCCATTCAAGCGCCATCTTCGGGAACTGCAACTCTTTTCCTGTAGATAAAAAAAATAAAATAAAAAACAGTATACAAAAAAATATAAAAAAATAAAGAAGAGGGGTTTTATTGTTCTATTGCTCTATTTGATTGTCATCAACGTCAACTGATCAAGGAAAGTAGGAATGCAATAAAAGCTACTAATGGTTAGATAATAATGGTCCATCCGAATGTAACCTCAATCAAACTAAAAACATGTAACACATCTAATAATACCTTTCCAGAAAGTGTATAATTATTCAGATCAGGTCATATGCCTTTTTTTCTTTTTCTTTTTTTTAATCTAGCCTGGGTAATACAACAAAAAAAATAATCATAACGATAGTCTCACATTTACACGAGTAAACAATGATTTTTTTTCTGACCCCTATTATAAAGTCTTAATTATGTACTGGGTAAAAACCTAGTTTACGTTGGGATAAGCACCACAAATCTAGTTTATGTGCAAACAATACATATTAATATGTAGAGAAGAAAAAGGTGTACGATCACTGATATGTACTAAAACATAACTCAAATAATTTTAGTACATACCAATATGTACAAGGTGAAAACCAAGTACATGATGTTATGCACTAAGTAAAATCATAGTACATTAGCAACTACTTATGGCACTATACCCCATTAATGTGAAAACTAAGTTGGACAACAACATTTCTCAAACAATTTAAATTAACTTTGCATAAACTTAGCAGTTCCATTCGAACTAGGACACCAGCTTCGCAGTAGAAACCAATATTGAGCTGATATTTTAATCTCGACATAACCAACAAAATCAAGATTAGCCACCATATCATTTTGTCAACTCATCGACATCATACAAAATGGAAGTGCAAAAAAAAATTAACTTATCACTTTCAAGTTAAAATAATAAAACAACACCCAAGTTAGCATGCATTTGAATTATCATCAAATAAATTAGCAAGCATGCTGGTACCACTAATGAGATAGTACTCGTAGACTGAAATCTTTCCTACCTTAGATATCGGTTCACATATATGTCTTATTTATGAACATAATGTTATCTATGACCAAAGTGTCTTAATTTTACATGTATGTTCTTACCATATCACTGGGAAAATGTACAATCTCAAGGAATTACTCCAAACTCAGCGAGATGGTGTGTCGTCTGTACTTGGAAATTCAGTAAACCATATGGATTCAACAAATTATGTCAAGACAAGAAAAACACGCCATATATAGTCAGACTATATTAAAGCCAGACTTGGTCCAACTCAATTCTATTAAAAATTTAAAATATTTGAAAGTCTATTTATGAGTAGACAAACGAACAACCTGTATATGCAAGTAATAATAGTGGTTTCCTGCAGATAGAATAAAGCCGTACTATGTCTTGAATTAGATGATAATTTAACTATATAGACTATACATCAAGCCATATAATTCATACCATTTTTGAAATACATAGAGGAGACAAAAAAGAGTTCTTACCCCTGTTTTTCTCCTTTTAGGCTCTCAGTTGGACACCCTTAATGCAAAATCTATACTCTTCACTGACAGTGAACCCACCAAGACCTAAGTTATTCTTTTTTCCAAAAGTTTTTTTCGAACAGTTGGCGGGCATCTTCTCTGTAGTATTGCAAAGATCTGTCGGTAGATGATATAAACAAATCACGGAAACTAAACCAATTCCATCGTTCTAAGACTAACAACAAAGCTACAAACAACATTCAATGGAGATTTAAATCAAATCAGTCCGAAATCATTAGACCTTAATTCTAACAATTCACCAAATGAAGATCATGAAGACTAAAACAAAGTGAATAACATAGAATAAACAAAAATCTTTCATCCAAGAGAGGGAGAGAGATCGATGAAAGCTTTGTGCTACTGGATCCGAAATTGGCATGCACTGAAAACAAATTGAATTGGTATGAATCAAATCAAATTGGACTCGTGTAATATAAGTTGTTTTAAAGTTACAAAATTTTCTGTAACGGAGCTAGAGGCGAAGGAGGAACGTGGTTAGTGCTGATGATTTTGATGGTTGTGATGGTGGTGGAGAATGACTGTTGTGGTGGTGATATTCAGAATGTGAAATTAAAAGGTTCGGCTAGTATGATTACGGGCTCCATAATCAAAGTATGAAACCCCTCTATAAAGGTGACACCTAGCAACTATTTAAAGTCTCTTTTAATTAAAGAGGGTTAATTAATAATTAGTTTTAACATATCCCTAATTTCTCTCGCTTACCTTTTTAAAGAAAGCGCGATTGGGGATACTTTAATTAGGGATAAAGGTAAAAGACAAAAAGGGATATAAATAGTAAATAAAAGTCACCCCTTATCCATGTATTTTAACTAATTCCTAATCTATCCCTCACTAATCATGTTTAGTGGTTAAATATAATTAGGTAAGATAATATATTAGTTTGATAATCATTAGAATAAATCATTATCATTAAATTTGTTGATGAAACAACATTGTATCAAGATATTTATGATCATGAAAGTTTAGGGGAAGAACCAACCAGGAAAGTAAACAAGATAAATATACAAATGCTCCAATTAGTCATATATAGATATTAATGTATTGAAATTTGATTTTTTTCACTGAATCCGCCATTATTACGCCTGAAAAACTCAGTGCCGGCATGGTAAAAGTATGAATACCATGCCAGCGGGGACAAAATCGGCATGGTATTTATACTTTCACCATGCTGATACACAATATCCCCCAATTTTGAAATTATAAATACACTACCGGCACAAAAAGTTCATTATCGAGCATGCCGATAGTGGTGCCGGCATAGTCGATTTCCAAGGGAACCGTGCCGGTTTGAGGATAAAAACATACAGAAAAAATCTGTCTGAAATAACAAGTTTCGGCTTGGTATTCATCCTAAAACCATGCCGGAACTCAGTTACGACATGGTATTCATCCTCAAAACCATGCCGGAATTCAGTTACGGCATGGTATTCATCCTAAAAACCATGCCGGCACAAGAAACAATAGGGTATTCATCATGAACACAAGCCAAGAGCGGATTGAAACTGAAACTGAAAAGTTTCAATTTATGATTCTAACACAAACGAAGATTTAAAACAACAACAACACTTTAAATATGATTGGGTATCATGTACCTTCTCAATGAAGCCATTTTTTCTTCTTCTTCTTGCTCAACAACAATTCAATTTAACTTATCTTTAAGAACTTGTTAGAATTTTATTTTGATTTTGATTTTTAGTTTTAAATTTTAATTTAGATGGAAGGGTATTTTAGTATTTCCTCCCCCGGAAAACACCCCTTAGCGGACACTATTGGATGGGGGAGTAATTTATATCCCCCAATTAGTTTCAATATCCCCCAATCGCGCATTTTTTTTAAACGTGATTCCATTAGGATTTACTAGAGTTCTCTTTTAATAAAATTATATTTTTGATTTCCTAAAGGGAGAAAAAAATTCAAAAATCAGGTCTTTCTTCCGTGAGACGGCGACTTTGTTACTTTGATGTAGTAGAGGTTAATAGGTTCTTCATCTGATGCTGCTGCTACAATGGACGTTGAAGGGGGTATATATGCAAGATGAGCTTGATAACATGTGTCTTAGTGACATTCTTGATGCTTCCACACAACTCGATGACCAATCCCGTATGCTCATGAAATTATTCACACCATGTGTCTTAGTGACATTCTTGCATATCTGCTTTCATCTCTGGGAGGAAAATCTGACAATATAGCTATTGCTCATGAAATTATTCACACCATGAGGTCTAAAAGAGGAAAAAAAGGCAACTCTGGTTTTATGGGAATACAAATTGATATGGAAAAGTCTTTTGACAGAGTGGACTGGGGCTTCCTAATGACAATTATGAAGAAAATTGGATTTGATGACCAATGGTGCAACAAGACCTATCAATGCATATCAAGCTCCACATCAGCTGTTCTCATCAATGGTTCAACTGATAAATTCTTCAAACCCTCTAGAGGCCTAAGGCAAGGTGATCCTCTATCACCTTATCTGTTTTTATTCTGTATGGAATCCCTTTCAAGAACTCTTCTGCATACTGAGGATATGGGCATTATCCATGGGATAAAGATCTGCAAAGATGCACCTTCTATCAGCCACCTCCTATTTGCAGATGACTGCAAGATCTTCTGCAAAGCAAACACCACTGAAGCTCAAAATATCATGCAGCTCCTGCATAATTTTGGAAGTACTTCTGGGCAATTAATCAACTTCCATAAATCTGGAGTCTTCTTCAGAAAAAACACTAATCCAGATCTCATTCCTCAAATTAGCAATTCTATGGGAGCTCAAGTGCTTCAGCTAGATGATAAATACTTAGGATCACCTCTTTAGACACATAGAAGCAAAATCAATTCTTTCAAGATTGGAGTAGAAAAATTGAAGCTGAGACTCACTGGTTGGAAAAATACACCCCTTAATCCTGTTGGCAGAGAGGTAATCATCAAATCTGTAACTTCATCAGCTTGCATTTACCAAATGAATTGCTTTAAGGTACCTAAGAAAACCTGCAAAGACATCAATAATCTCCAAAGAGACTTTTTATGGGATAAGAATATAGAATATCCTTCTGGTTATTATCCTAAGGCATGGACAACAATATGCAAGCCAAAAGAATTGGGAGGTATAGGATTCATGAATATGGAGCTATTTAATAGCTCTGTGATAACAAAAATTGGATGGAGACTTGAGCAGGATAAGGACTCTTTATGGTACAAGCTTATGGATGCCAGATATCTTCTAGGAAGAAATGTTCTTAGCATGGATACTAAATCAAAGGATGGGGACTCTTGGATATGGAAAGGAATCCTAGAAGGCATAAGCAACATACAACAACACTGCTTCTGGAGGATTGGTAATGGCAGAAAGATCCAAATTTGGGAAGATTTATGGACTCCAAATACCACAGCAAGACTTCAAAAACCACACCACTGTACACAATACATTGATAAGTTAGAATCCTTGATTCTTCCAGATGGAAATTGGGATGAAGTTCAAGTAGCTACCCTGTTTAGCATGGATGAAGCTGCTGTGATTGTTACTCTGCAGACACACCCAAATGAAGAAGACAGAATAATATGGAACTTCAATGATACAGGAGTATTCTCTGTCAAGGAGCTGTACAAGGAAAAAATAGATTATCTCTATAGAAATGATACTCGAACTGGCAATTGGGAAGCCATTTGGAACATGGATGTGGCTCCAGTCATCAAAATTTTTATTTGGAAATGTGCACATGGAATTCTCCCCACAAATGCCAAAACAGCTAGCATACTTCATTACATCAATCCTATATGCACCGTTTGCAATAGTGGGGAAGAAGAAACCATGTCTCACATGTTCCTAAATTGCACTACGGCTACTTTGGTGTGGCAGGAAATCCTTGGAACCTCTCATACTCTCTTTGGTAACAACATTATCTTCATTGGCTGGCTGAATTCCTGGTTTCAACAAGAAAACACTGACTGCAGCATTTATGCCACCACTTGTTGGTATATTTGGAAAGCTAGATGTGATTTTATATTCAAACAAATTCAGCCTAATGTGGGAGTTATTTCTCTCAGAATTAAGCAGCATTTGTGCACTCATAATAGAATACATGCAATGCCAGATCATATCATGAGAAACTTCCCTCTTTTACCAGAAACTGACACTGCTTTGCAACAAGCCAATACCCTTTACACTTGGAATGCAGATGCAGGATTTGGGAAACATATCAGTATCTGCACTCTACAAGATTCTGAGAACTCTGTATATTACACTGCTTTAACTATGACAGATTTTGCAGCAAACATCATTGGCTGTAGAGGACATCCAGGACACTATGGAGAAGGAGGAGTCTCAGGAGGAGCAGACCTAGCTTTCCAGTGGGCCAAAGAGATGCAACACACAAACATTGCAATATCTGCTGAATCAATAGACATTCTAGATCGTTTCAAGTTCCTCTACAATGAAGCTGCTCAAGGAAGATTTCACCTTACTTACTATGAAAAAAGAAAAAATCAAGAAGAAAATAGTAGAAATATGGTCATAAATCCCATATCTTTTGTTTTACTAAACCTTAGTATTGTCAACCGTACTCAAAATATGGAGACTTTTAAATTAGCTCTATTTTGTAAGAAAAAAGCTGGCATGCCGAGTGGTGCATCCACAATCGTTGCGAACACAACTCCTTTGTACTGCTCTTAGTGCCTTTCTAGGCCTAAGCTTTTCCTATAAAAAAAAAAAATCCCGTATGCTCAATAATGAATTAACTCATGAATTAAGGAGATTAACTCATGACATAAAGACGTGTAAAGGAGGATATCAAAATTAACAATACCTGGTTGTATTATATGCCGTTGAGATCTTGGGCAGCAAGATGGTGCCAATGTTTCGCAAAGGAAATCGAAATAACATAAATAATTAACCTCGTTTAGAAATGACATCGACGTAATATTAGAGATGAGAATGAATGAAATTTTCTCTAGGGCTAAAACTGATCGACATTTAGAAAGATTTTTTAAATTATTTCTTATCAAGTTATCATAAATTATCTTTTATTTTTTTCTTTTTAGGAAATCAAAAATATAATTCTATTAAAAGAAAAATCTAATAAATCCTAATGGAGTCACGTTTTTAAAAATGTAAGAGAAAAAAATTAGGAATTTTTAAAACTAATTATTGATTACCGTTTTTAATTAAAGGAGACTTTGAATAATGCTAGGTGTCACCATAGTAGAGGGGTTCCATATTTTTGATTTTGAGTATGGAACCCGTAACCATACTAGCCGGACAAGAAATTAAAATAAGTCGAGGACTTGAGGGTGAAAAACGAAATGATAAAATAGAATTAGATTTGGAAGGATGTTTTAGACATTTAGAAAACACACTTTATAATCTCCACAAAGTTTTCAGACCAACGAGTAAATAATCTGGTCCAAAAATCTTTGAACTACACAGTAACCGGTTCTTCCAATAGTGGGTTAACCAATAATTCCTAGTTCCAAATACGCAGTTTGGAAAACATGGGCACAAGTTAAGGCCCACGGGCCTGAAGAACCAAGCTGGGTCTCTGGGAAATAGAAACTTACACCGACTTGGTGCCAAATTTGGAAATCGAAAGCAAATAGGAAACACAAAGTTCGTTCGTAGCCTATATAAGGATGATCCTCTTGTTAAATTTGTAGAAGCCATCCCTCTCTTGTTTCTCTGCATTAGGGTTATTTTGAGGGTTTTATATTTTCAATTTTAGAACCCCTGGTTTTGAGATCTAAGAGAGAAAACCCGTAAGGTAATAAAATCTGTAAAAATGGCGAACCCTGGAGTAACCAATGGGCAGCAGTTCGGTATTACAGGGCCGATTCCAGTTGCAGGGCCATCTGAAACTGATGTCGCCATGACTGAAGAACTCGAGAAATTTTTGTCAGGTGTTGGATTATATGAAGGTCCTGCAGAGTCTGTGTCCAGGGAAGAAGTGCTCGGTAGACTGGACGAGATTGTGAAGACATGGGTGAAGAAGGTGACAAGAAGCAGGGGTTACAATGATCAGATGGTCCAAGAAGCAAATTCCAAGATATATACGTTTGGTTCTTATCGTCTTGGAGTGCACGGCCCTGGTGTAGATATCGATACACTGTGTTGGTCCTAAGCATGTAACAAGAGAAGAAGATTTTTTTTGTGGAACTGTGTGGGATGCTTGCTGAGATGCCTGAAGTCTCAGAGCTTCATCCTGTGCCTGATGCTCATGTACCTGTGATGAAGTTCAAGTTTAGTGGCGTGTCCATAGATCTTCTATACGCGAGACTGTCGCTTCCCGTTGTTCCTGAAGACCTGGATATTTCACAAGATGCAATATTGCAGAATGTAGATGACCAGACAGTTCGCAGTCTTAATGGATGTAGAGTTACTGACAAATTGCTGCATCTGGTGCCAAACATTCAGAGTTTTCGTACAACCTTGCGATGCATGAGGTTTTGGCAAAGTGTCGCGGAGTTTATTCTAATGTTGCAGGGTTTCTTGGTGGTATAAACTGGGCATTGCTTGTTGCACGTATATGCCAACTATATCCTAATGCATTGCCTAGTGTGTTGGTTTCTCGGTTCTTTAGGATTTATAGGCAGTGGCAATGGCCAAATCCAGTATTGTTGTGTTCTATTGAGGAATGATCTCTTCCTATCTGGGATCCTAGAAGAAATCACAGAGACAGGTTACACCATATGCCCATTATTACTCCTGCTTATCCTTGCATGAATTCTAGCTACAATGTATCTTCTAGTACACTGCGTATTATGACTGACGAGTTCCAGAGGGGACATGAAATTTGTGAGGTAATGGAGTTAAATAAGGCTGACTGGAATAATCTTTTTGAACAGTACCCTTTCTTTGATGCATATAAGAATTATCTGCAAATTGAAATCAGCACAGAAAATGATGATGACCTACGGAATTGGAAAGGCTGGGTAGAGTCTCGGCTACGCCAGCTTACTATGAAGATTGAGAGGGACACTTGCGGAATGCTTCAATGTCATCCGCATCCTGGTGATTTCTCTGACAAATCCAAGCAATGCCATTGCTGTTACTTCATGGGCCTGCAACGCAATCAAGGGGTTCCTCCTGTACATGAAGGTGGAGAATTTGATATAAGGGCAACTGTTGCGGAATTCAAGCAATCTGTCGGTATGTACACTTTGTGGAAGCCTGGAATGGAGATTTATGTGTCTCATATAAAGCGCAGAAACATTCCCGCCTTTGTATTTCCGGGTGGACTCCGGCCTTCACGTTCAGTATCAAACAAGAGGGTCAGTAATTCAATGAAGGCAGAGAAATTTTCTGAAAGCAATGTAGAAGTTGATGCAGGGGAAAAAGTAACTAAGAGGAGACGGATTGGTGATGATGAGAGCGTTACAAATATTCAATCTTTGCCTACTGCTTCTAATGGTAGTGTGTCATTTACAACTCCTGGTGACAATAATATTTCTACTATCACTACTTCCAGTACTGCTAAGTCAGTTGGGAATATGGTTAATGCACTAATATTCCCAGACGGAGCCGTAAAGACGAAGCAAGTCGAATATATTTCAGAGGTAGCTTCATTAAGTGAAAATAGTGGATCTACAGAAAACGTTTTGCCCGTTAACAGAACTTTATCTTCAGACGCTGCTTTGTTCTGCTATAAAGAGGCAGAGCAATGTGCAGCTGATTATATTTCTGGACCATCTATTGGTTGCGAAGTTTCTTCAGAACTTAATGAGCTTGAAGATGAAAGTGGGTCGATACAAGACAGAGACTTTGGGAGCAACACTATGGAAAGCAGTTTAGTGGAGTCCTCCACAGTGAAGCAGATATCAGCAACACATGGAGCTAGCTTGTCATCATCACCTATTGGACATTTTCAAAATGGGGGATTAGAAGAACTTGAGCCTGCTGATCTGACATGGTCATTCTATAATGGTCACCCTCATTCTAATCCATCCGCCACCCTGAGGAAGCCGCTTATCCAGTTGAACTTGACTTCTATGGTTAAAGCTACAGGCAAAAGCACCTAATTTTTTTTCATTCCGCATGCGAAGGAATTAGCTTCCAGATAGGGTGCTTACATTTGGCCATGTAATGCTGATGCTTTTTATTTTTCAGTTACTATGTATGTACTTCCCTCTGCAAATAGCTAGTGGCACAGGGAATAAAATTTGTTGTATAAAACTTATAAAAAGATACTAAGAGTAAAGAATTAATAATTATGAAGTTTCTATTAATGGGTTTAAATTTCATTTTGCATTTCTTTTCTTTGTTTTGAAAACTAACTACAACTAGTACAGGTTTCCACAACACCTAGTAATAACACAAGAAAACGTACCAGTCTCATCATACGATTTAGTCACTGTCCCACCAATTTCCATCCACCACTGCATTTTCTTTGATTTTTGAACAATTACTGTCGGCATCTAAGAGAGAAGTAATAATAGGAGGGGGAGAGGATAACTGTCTGCGAGCAATCGAGTTGGACTTAGCATAGCTAGCGAGAGTGTTAGCAGCCTTGTTGGCACATTCCTTGATGAATCTGAACTTGATGAAAGGAATGTTGCTTGCCAGCTCTCTGATCCTCACAATCTCGTGTTCAATGCACCTAGGCAGAAGGTGATCAGCATCATTTAGAAATTCACTGATATTCTGAGCATCACCCTCAATAACAACATGATCCAGCTCATTCTTGACAGCAAATTCAACTCCATCAAGATAAGCTCTGGCTTCAGCTTCCAAGAGGCTTTTCCCCCAAAAATAACCAGTGTTACACCCTTTGAGCTCAGCCAAATGATTTCTGGCAATGACTCCATAAGCAGACGTCTCATTCAAGGAGACAGCAACACCCACATTTACTTTTGTACAATTTTCATCAGGTGGCCTCCAATGGTCCTCCCCACAAGCAAAGCTGATTCTGTAATTAAAATCCGAGACATTCAAACGCCGATTTGGCAGCTCTACGTCCAAATGCGAATCCTGCCACAGCCTCCAGTCTTCAGTCCATGATCCATTGTTTGGTGGCTGCACAACATTCAAATGCATACCCCTCCTATTTGGTTGTTCCTGCAGCACATCCAAACCTTTACTGCTGCTAGCAATATCCACAGACACAGGCAATTCATTTTCCACTAGCTTTTGCAGGTTTGACAGCTTCTGCACTAGATGAGAACCTACAAATACTGTCTGCTCTTGTTCTTGGGCTTCCTTCAGTTTCGCTAATTCTGACTTGACTTCATCCATGAACTCAGTCCTCTCCTTCCTTCCGAGCATGATTTCTGCATTCACTTTTTCTTCTAGTGCATTGACTCGATTACTTAGTCCCTCCAACTTATTGTTCATCAAAAGAACAGAATCAATCAGCTGCTCCAGAAGAGTGTCTAATTTAGTATCCTTCCCAGCCCAACATGGCATACTACCACTGCTACCACTACCATCATCCGACGAAATGCAAATCCTCCTCTTCATTTTACCTGCAACTCTTTTTCTTAGGTGTGATTTTCCTCTGTGGACGATCTCTCAATATCCCTATTTACAGTGAAAGTGCAGATTCTAGATGTTAATTATTGATTTAATAGCCGTTAATCCAAATGTTCATAAAATTCATAAGCAGGATCATACAAGAAAAACAACAATCAAGTATTTGAATCCCTAACTTTACCAAAAAACAAAAGAAAAAAGAAAAGAAAAATGGAACTAGTAGGGTTTATAAAAAGAAATTACTTGGTTACCTTCTTTTTCAGAATCAATGGAGCTCACCAAGTAAAGAAATCAACAGGAATGTGAGAAACCCCTTCATTGGAGAAGAAATCGAAGCGAAATCACTGGAATTCGTCTCTCTCTCGGACAAGTGAAGGTGAGAGAAAACACACCCACTCTAAGCTGAAATCACTGTGACTCGGCGAGAGTGGAACAAGAAGGAAAATGTAGTTGAACTTGAACCCATGGCCCGGTACATATGTACCGACTCTGATGATACCGAGTCAGGCTTCGAAGTTAGCTGCACACAATGTAGTTAATATCGGATATCGGTTCATCTCGGCCGGGACCGATACACTGGTACGATTTTATATCGGGGATATTATCGTTGAAATATCGGTTCTAGATTTAGAGACTATAATTTTATATTAAACATTTCTCCACACATTTTGGATAAGATATAATAGATAACATCAATTTTATCAAAAAAACAAAAGAGTAACTTTAATAGACTTGCTTCGAGAGCTACATGCACCTCTACTACCACCTGGAAGACTTTCTTCGCCAAAATTACCCTTAAACTTTATAGAAAACGGCCAATACCATCTCATATCAATAAATGTAGGAAAATTCCGTATCGACCGATACAGCCGATATTTGACCGAAACGGCCGATATTCGACCGATACAGCGGATATTATCGGGCGAATATCGTATCCCCGATATCCTTCTTATCGTATCGTTCTGGGCCGATATCCGAAATATCCCCGATATATCGGCCGATACGGCCGATATTGACTACATTGGCTGCACATAAACAATGTATAGATCATATCACGTCGCTGGGATGGACCCAGAAATCTTTGTTAGGAATTATTTTTTAGGGACCATTTTTTTTTGAGGGATCGTGGTTTTATTAGGCCACCTTCTCTATAGTGATAAGGGGTGTCCTAAAACGTTGAAATGACTAGCCTACCCTTAACCTAATTTAATTTAAAACCAACCTAATAACCACCTATATATATAACCACCACCTCCTCCCACCACCACCTCCGATTATCACCACCACCAACCACCGATTACCACCACCACCACCGCCCGCCACCGCCGATTACCACCACCACCACCTCCGATTATCACCACCACCAACCACCTCCTCCCACCACCACCGCCACTGCCTATGTAAGAAATGTAACAACATCAATGCAATCACAATTAAGTTCGGTTACATAATAATTTTATCGAGTATAAAAGACGCCAGCCGCAACCTGATTCTGCCTTGGGACCACTCCGGAGGTATTTTCCAACAAACCCTTCACTTTATTTTGATTTTGATTGCTTCAATCGAATAGAAATCATCAAAATAAGGTTTTAATAGCATTTACAGAGCCATGTTCGGTTAGGCCGATTTTCCAAAAAACCCTAGTTTACTAACCGAACTTCTTGAAAATGAAGAAGACGAAGAACAGTTCGGTTCTATTTGATTTAAAACTAAGTCACCGAACTCTCTGTTCGGTTGTTTCGCAAAAAAATTCAAAACTACAAAGCAATCGAACTCCACCCTTAGAACCGAAAAAAAACAAATCTAGTCTAACCGAACTGTGTTGTTGTGGCCACTATGTTGAGTTCCAAAATAACCGAACTTAGCCAATAGAGTTCGGTTTGTTCGCAAAAACTTTTAAAACTACAAAGTAACCGAACTTAGCCAATAGACGCTGGAACTTCATATGTTTGTTTGTTTGTTAAATTCGATAACTTCACAATTTTATCGCAGAAACCGAACTCAGAGTTCGGTTGGTTAGCTGTTAGGTTCAAGTTTGCGAAAGAACCGAACTTTGTAAACTTATATACTCTTATATTACGTAAAGTTCGGTTAGATCAAAAGTGCATGCAGTTTGCGAACCAACCGAACATAACGCTGTAACTCCTAGAAATTCTATTATTTGAGAGTTCGGTAATCTGCGTGTTTGGAACAAGTAATCGAACTACACTTTCAGATGAGTTCATTTACTTGTTCATCTCACGGGGCAACCGAACTACAGTTTCAGATGAGTTCGGTTACTTGTTCATCATATAAAGTAACCGAACTGTTCAAAATCCAGTTCAAATCCGGATCATTTTGAAGATTAACAAATATTCTAGGAGAGGATGGAGATGAAGAATCAGATGAGTTTTCATCATTTGAATACTCAAACTTAGTGAATTGGATTTTTTTTTTTATTTTCCATATTTTTCTCCTTCATCTTCTCTAACTCTACTTCTCAATAATTCTACTCAACTAATAATAAACCCATCTTTTAATTTAATCTCACTAATTATTTTTAACTAAATCATTCACTAATCATAACCTAAAATTAATTAAGAGGGTAGATTAGGTATTAAATAAATAACTAGATATGGGATGACCTAAAATTACTTCTAATGCCTTTACCCAAAATAAAACCATGGTCCCCAAAAAATCGTTCTTTGTTAGGTAGGGCTAGAATATCATTAGTCTCCAATGCGGCCGAAGGCCCGACAAATTTTTTAGAACAAACCGCACAATTAGTGTAAAGTCGAGATTTTCCTATAAGAGACTAGCCAAATAAAGATCAACATGAACACAATTCATAAAAGAAACATGTTTAGATAAAATAAATTATAGTTTGTATAAGAAAAATGAGAAATAAGTGAGGTGGGAAGAAACGAATTCATGTTTTGAACTAAATTTTGGTTTAAATTCTATCTTGTTATGGACTAAAAATTACTAGGCCTAGAAACTACACTAGCGAATTCTGATTGTAGGTGGGCTGGACACTTATTCACCCAAATTTTGCATACAAATCCAAAAATTTTGTTTGACCGAAAGTAAGGACGGGTTATAGTCCAGGTTAGTCCCTTGCTAGGCCCGTCCCTGCACGTCGCACTGTACGCGCGTTACATGTGCGTATTGATCTAGTTCCCAATGGTATAAATCAAGTGTCTGGAACATAACATTATTCCCTAGTGTATTTTTTTTTTAATAAAAAAGAGTAAAATTCATATATAATTTTCAGGTTCTATCGAGGTGAGGCACACGACTCTTATTTTAAGCATTCAGGATGTTTGGCTTGAGGTTCTAATGTGCATACGTGCAAAGACGTGTTTCCCTCGATGTTTGACCATATCAATATACACAATGTCATGCTCCCGAAATTCAACATTTTTTCTTAATGCACATCTGAGCAGAACTTTAAACTAGCTATGGCCACAAGTTCCATCAGACTACACGTCCCAAAAATTTCGATGTTCCTCCCTACAGGGGTTCCCTTTTTTTTTTTCTTTCTTCTTTCTTTTATTAATCAATGGTGGTTGTCCCTGTGGTGTAAAAACTGTTTGCAGAGATGGCATTCGGCCCTCAAGAACCGAGGCAAGCCCCAACAGGGTCGTTTTACAGTTTCGGGGTGCCCTAGGTAAATTTAAAATTTTAGACCTTTTTATGCGCTATTAAGTCAAGAACGGAGGCAAATTTTTAGTTTGGGTGTCAAGTTTATATACTATTAAAGCGATAACTTGGATTTTCTTGGCGGCCGAAGGTCGTCGATTTTTTTTCTCCAGTTTTTTGGGTTAGATTTTGGGTCGTAGACTTTCAGTTTGACGTACAATATTCCAAAATCGATAACGGATGGATTGTTAGTGATACTTATAGTTGTTAGAAACAGTTTGTAACAATTATAACTGTAACAAGTATCTGTTATATAAATAAATGTGACAATTAATTAGTAACACTTATGTCTGTTAGTAATGACTTATAAACAAACTTTTTTTGGGCCCAACAATTTGGGGTCGTAGGCGGCCGCCTAGGTCGTCTTGCCACTAAGACGGCCCTGAGCTGCCCCAACAATGAGTCCTGCAGATATGGCTGAAGATCAACCAAGCCAAGCCCAAAAATCTAGTCCTGCTGCAGATGTGGCTGATGTTAAATCTGGTAATGGTGGTGCTAATTACACTGGCTTTATCTTACTCCAACAACCACACCTTCGTTGAAGCCGTTGTCAAGTGACTCAAGTACGTAGAAGTTGTTTGCATATTGATTTTTATTTTTGTTGTGTGATTGGAGTTCTACCTTTTACACAAAATGTTGAGACATATCGGTGATGAACCATCTTTGAAATAGTACTATTATTAGTCAAGGAGTTAAATGTGGTTCTTGAGAACTGGCAATAGCTCATTGGTATTAGCTATGGTTAATGTCTTTAATGCGTTTGGTCTAAGATTTAATTTTATAGATACATAATTTAGGATCGTTGAACTTCATGATAATCACACAATAAAATATGCAAGATTAGTCTAGGAGAAATACCTTATAGCGCTAATCCGTAATCCTCCATTGATTAATTGGTGGTACCCGTAATACCTTGTGGAGGTCTTGGTTTCTCCTTCTTCACCTTGTACGTTATGAATGATAAAATTCTCGAACCCAATAGTGATGGATATTGTGTTCCTTTTATAGGTAGAAGGAGGACCAAGTTCCTAGGGTTTAATAGTGACATTAAATATCGACCGTCCATCAAAGAAGAGATATTAAGAATAATAATCCCATAAAGGAAACCGAACACAAGTATAACAATAATCTAGATTACCAAGATTATTCCATGGGCCCAAAAGAATATTTTTAGTCATACAAAAATATTCTTACATTCTCCCACTGGTCCATGTGATAATCGATTTAATGGTTAATCATAGAAAACATAAGTGCGCATAATTGCTAAACAAAATTTAATGGTTAAACATAATACCTTGATCAAGCAAACTACTCATGCAGGTCATGGCGGTTGCACATTGTCCTGTTATCAACATGTTCCCTTCCATGTACCACAACACAAATATCTTACTTAACTAGGCCTTAAATTTGGATATCATAATGGTCCAGTAATGTCTTCAAAAGAAAGACAATTTCTGTTAACATTCATCCATTCACATAAGTGTATACTAAACATGGATGCAGAAATGCTTCAGAATGACATTAATAAGAGCTCAATAAGTGTTCATAAATAAGCACATAAATTAGCTGAATTCAATAACCAATTACTCCCATATACCCAAGATTTTAATCTTTTCTTAACAAGTCTTAAAAGGTAATTGTTCAATAAGTGCATCTCCGAATGCAATTGTGCTTAAGTGATACATGAACAACTATTATTTCTGAATTGTTTGATTCACGCATATATACTCAAGGTTCATGTGTTTTGTTCCTTTTGTATCATATCGTGCTTTAATGCTGCGAAACTAAGACGATAAATTTCAGCAATGTAGAGACAAACCTTAAGTCTCTGAGTCTCGCAGACATATATAAATACTCAAACTTAATTGTGGGACTAGTATTAACGGATTCTCCTTTATAGAATCCGCATATGCACCAAAATCTAAGTTCGAAAAACCCAGGCAACTTTAACTGAGTTGGATAACTAATTGTAAGACATAAATCAAGATTAGTACCTCAAAATTCTTGATAGCTTTCCCGTTATTTGTTCTTCGATTCAGGCATTTAGATAACATATATAACAACTTGTAATATGTTCCATATCAGAATTAATACATAATGAAAATTAATTTTCTATCTTATATCCAATATGAAACAAAATTTGCTAAATATGTTATTGTCTCAAAATTCCTTGAATATTCGATATATTCCTTATATGAGAGCTTTAGTAATCCATATGATATTAATATCACATGGTAAGCTTCATTGATATCTGTTATTTCAAAACATATAAAGATATGCATAAAGTCAAGATCACTACTCGTAGGTAGTATGTCTTAACATACAAGACCAAGAGTATGAATTTGTCCAACTGATCTTGAGGTATATGCATAAATCTGTAATAATTTCATCCAAAACTTGAAACATTTATAGTTCTGTTGAATTTCATATACCATTATGGGAGGCTGCTTGAATTTCATACTTTGATTTCTAAAATTTGTAGACTAAAATTTATCATTAATAAAGGATATTTTCACATTTAATTAATGCAACTCTTAGGTCATACTGAGCTACTAATAATATTGTAATAATTCTGAATAAGTCTTTCTTTGACATGAGAGAGAAACTTATTTATAATCAATGCATCGTTTCAGAGTAAAATCTTTGGCAAGGTCTTGCTTTATACCGTTTAAAATTGCTATTATAGTCGTATTAGGTCAGAAAGACCCACTTTCATGCAACTGATTTGTGTCTTTCGAGCAATTAAACAATATCCGAGATTCGACTTTCAACCAATGATTTTTGCTCACATACCATCAATCCATTAATCAAAATTATTACACATAATATTTGTGAACCGAAAACCGAGTCTTTACCATTCCATATCAAATGTATTAAATTCTTGTAAGAAAATCACTGGAACAACATGAATAACTTTCTTTCAATCTCTGTTGAGACCTTCTTAATGTTGGTTCATGTTGTTATAAAAAAAATTATTTATTGGCAGTAGTTATATTATGGAGTATTGGATCAGTAATTTGTGGTCTTTCATTATCTAACATTCTGATAATGAGAAGATTCACAATATCTGTAGAAATCTTAAATAAAGGGATCATTATCATGATTTCTTGAACATATATATCCACATACTCCCATTGATTATGCCATCATTACCGAATTATATTTTCGGTTTCAATAAGTCTCATACTACGGTTAGAACATCAAAGAATACTATTTGAATTATTTAGGAAAACCAATGAAACAATAACAGTTTTAAAATCCAGTTTTCTTTCATTCTTGGGAATGTAAGCCCTCACCTCCAACTGAACAACCATAACTTAAAGGTGATTTAAACTAGGTTTCCAACCATTCTAGTCCAAAGTGTGTCTTTGAAACTGTTTTACTCAGAAATTTATTTAAATTACAAAGTTGTTGAAAGAACATACATTCACTGATATGTGGTCATTATGCATAACTCATCATGCTTCTAACCATTTTCATAAAACTATGATTTTTCCTTTTGTTATACACCATTATGCCAAGGATAAGTTGGTCTTGTGTATTGAGCAACAAATCCAAACTTTTGGAGATACTACGTAAAAGATTTAGGATATTATCCTGTTTTGTCATACCTTTCACAATATTCACCACCTTTATCATACTTTATGATTTTCACTTTCTCTATAATTGCCTATCAATTTCAATAATGAATGTTCGAGAAAACATCCACGGATTGAGATTCATAATGCAATTGATAAATGTATATAATAATGTGAAAAATCATCAGGTGATAAACAATTTTATCTTCCAAAAAATGGACCATTAAAAGTCTACAAAATAATCATAATCAACAATTAATAAGAACAAAAGCTGAAATTTATAATTGAGCTAAATGACAATTAAGCTTACAATAGTTTTTCATACCTTCCATAAGATTCTCTTGTGGGTAAAAACTTATCAAGGAACAATGTGAGACATGAAAAACATCAGTATATATTTTACCTTCTCATACACACAACATTATGTTTGTTTAATACCACAACGAGAATCACCTGTGGGAGAATTTCGTCCTATCATGTATTAACAAACTCAAAAAATTCAAATGTTCAACCTAATGCATCAGAATAATAGTCACCTGTAGGTAGCTATTATTTTACATGTATATGAAACATTTAGATAAACTTAATGCTTGTTTAAACGTGTGAACCAAAACTACTCACTAGTGGAAAATGGGCTATCTGAGACACTATGATACGACACATATGAAATTTCGCTAAATATGGTCGTTGACTAAAGTCAAAATGTTCTCTTTTGTTGACTTGGACAACGTCACTCAAATAGCATAGTTTCGTTGGTAGGATATCTACCTTATACGGTTGAGATTTAATCTAAAATGTCACCTCAACCCTATCCATCCAATGCAGAGAGAGAAATATCATTATTCTCCGTTTCTTCGCCTCCATTCCTCTCTGGTCTCCCCTTCTCCCTCACCTTCACAGATTATAACTCATTCATCTCTCTTTCTATAGAACTCACTCAATCGGATATGTCTCTTTCTACAAAACTCACTCGATCTTCTTTGGAGATTAGGGTAAAAAAAAACTCGATTTTAATTGATGATTTTTTGATTCAACTGTATTAGGGTTTTTAATTTAGGGGTTTCTGATTGCAGGGTTTATTGTTGAGTTTTGTGTAAACAGGGATGAAATTGATGATGAAGATACAAAAGAAGAAAAACACGCTTACAAATTTTGATACAGGATTTGTTGTTGTGGTATTTCTCTTTCTCTACAGCAAGAAGGGTAAAATTCTTTCACGTAATCTCTTCTCGATTTTCTTTTTATTATTCTTCTGGTACAACTGCATGTATATGGATTTTATTGATTTTCGAGATTTTGATTTCAGGGTTCGCTGGCAAGGTTATTATACATATCTACAACAAAAAGGGTAGATTCTTTGACTTAATCGCTTCTCGGTTTTTCTTATATCGTTATATTAGTTGAACTGCGTTTAGGGGATTTTGATTTTAGGGTTTTTTAATTTCTGGGTTCACTGTCAAGAGAAGAAATGATGGTAATAACTAAAGTATTCAACCCTCTCTGATTTTTCATTTTCTCAATCATGATTTTTGTCATTCTAGAGTTTGATTTCATGTTTTGGATTTCTGGGTATGTTTTTATTTGATCTTATGTTTAGGTGTTTGTGGTGGGGTGGATTGCGGTGGGGGTGGGTGTTGGTAGTGGATACTTGTGGTAGTGGTAGTTGTGGGTGGTGAGAACAGTTGCAGTATATGAAAGTCAGGAGTGGTTGATATTGTACAACCTGATTTTTTTCATGTATTGCAAGGGTCCTCCTTCGCAAATGGTATTCATGATGTTTCTTCGACATGGGGTGTTGTATTGTTGTAACGATGATAGGTTGATATTGGTGTTAGTTGTATCGGTTTGAATATATACATTGTTATAATGGGTTATTGATTGATTGTCAGGTATATGCATTACAAACTATGGGAAAACATGGGAGAAGTTAATGATGGCAAAAGCATACTACGCCAAGGGTAAAAAGCTTACTCTTGTGTACTTTTCCTAGTTTACTTACTATATGTACTACGTGGATTTTCTGTTTGTCATGTGTGGTGTTTTTGTTTTACCAATTTAGTGTTGTTGTAATTTGAATCATTAGTCCTACTTAATATTTTAATAGCTAAACTTCTTGTATTTCTAAAAAGGCATACAATTATGAAGTATGTACCTCCTCGATTTACCTCTTGCAGTCTTGCACCTGCAGTTAATGAATCTAATCCTTCATGCCTATCCTCCAAATCAAAGTTTGGACTTGTTGATTGGGACAAGTTAGATGCAGAAATAATATTTAATTAGTAAGTCTGATCCGTGCCTTTTTGGTCTGTTTTGTGATGTAAATTACCTGTTCACATATTTTTCCATGTACTATGATTGTAATTGTTACCGTAGTTTCAACACATTTGTTTCGTGTTGACGCTGATATGCTTTATTGGTTTGTTGCTTTGAAGGTTAATTACTCGGTGGTGCTATAGGTAGAGAAAGGTGGACAAAATGTTGATGGTGGTTATTATATTTAGTTTTAGTGGATGGGCTGTTCGTTGAGTTCTTCCATTAGCAGGGTAACTCTTACGTATGGAACTAAGATGAGTCTTTTTGTCTTATTTACCAATTCAGGTCATAAAACATGATATTAACAGGCATCATAGAATTCTTTTTGGATGTTAGAGTTAATTCTTAATCAACACTAAGGGCTTCTAATATGGTGTTGATACCTTGTCTTCTCTTTCAGCCAATGGAAATATTTGTGGGTGATGAGGCCACGCTGAAATTGCAAGTTACTGGGGGAAAGTTCACATTCTATTTTTTAAGTTAATGTCAAGTCCTTGGATTCACAGATCTATATATTCCAAGTTGAGAAAAATATGTCATGTTTTTGACTATAGTATTGGTGTAGCTTATCATTAGTGTTTTTTACATTGTTCAATGCTGACAAATTGCAGAGGCCAGTTCCATTGTTCAAGGAGAAAATAGCTGGGACATTCAGTGTGCCAGTTGAGCAACATCGTCTTATATTTAGGGGAAATGTTTTGAAGGAAAACCAGTTCCTCTGAGAATATTGTATCCTAACATGTTCATGTCTGCACAATTAAATTGATATTTTCTCAAAAGATTTAGCAATCTGACTTACTACCTTAGCAATTTGTTCTTCTATCATGAGGAATAGTATGAGAAATTGACATTCTAATAAGGTTGGATCATACTTTATCAGGAATTGAGTATCTTACATGGTTTGCAGCTTAGGTGATGCAGGGGATCATATTTTTGCAGTAGTATTTTTGCTAGGCTAATCAAATGCAGGTGCATGCTTATGCTTTCCATTTGCACCCTGTCAGCTTTTCGTCTTTTAGATCCTTTGACCATATTTAGACATAGAAGATGGAGATACACTGCGTCTAGTAGTGGCAAGATAACTAGTTCAACCCCAAACTGCATCTGGAACAACTTCTGTAGAGGCGAATGCAAACACCAATGGGAAAGGTATTGGATCTTTAATAATGGATATTCTACTATTGACATTCTTATTTACAATTGCATAATTTAACTTAGTTATAGCCAAGAAAATTGATAGAAGTTGAATAGTTATTACCAGTAACTATCAGTCTAATGGTTAATTAATCCATCAGAGAGCTGAGCTAGCTAATGAGATTATAAATCAGTCTACCCGCAAATGACTTTATTTCTTTGACAGGAAATGTCCGAGTACTGCTGCTCCGCGTAATCAGGTGGTCAAGTTTCACACAACGTAGTTCTTGGAACGTTTAATCTTGGCGACCAAAGTGAAGATGGTGTTCCTGACGTTACTCGGGTATCAAAATATTTGGTATGCTTCAAAATATCTGCCTCTAATGTAGATTGTTGATGCTTTTTTAAAATTCTATTGGGCTTGGGAGCCAGATTCCTACGGGCGCAACAAACACATCATCATCCAGTCTACCAGTTTCTTCTTTTTTCATTTATGAAGTAGATATATTTTTTGAGTCATTGACTGAGCAATTTGTAGCCAATATTTATTATTTGTAACTTGCAGCCAATGCTACTAATCAGGTATCTCAAGCTGCTGGAACTGAAGGAACACGTGGAAATATTGCTGGAATAGGTGGACAGACCTTTCCAAATCAACCATTTCAATCCTTGTAATTTCTTTTGACAGGGAAGTTATAAATGTTTCTTCACATCAAAAGGTAGAATCCTAATTCTTTTTCCTTCTCATCCTCTCTACTTGAGGTCTTCTGCTCACCACTTTGAATTGCTTTCTATTCTTACTTCTTGATGCTGCAGGAACTAGATGAATGTGGATTGTAGATATTCGATCACAATGTTATGTAGAGGTATGTGTCTTCGCATACTCATCATGTTTATGGTTTTTCACTGCCTATGGTTTATTTGTTGGTCTCCATGTTGATGTAAGCAATGAAATCACTATGGAGATTTTGTTGCTGTTGTTGTCTTGATGATGGATCTATTAGACCACCTATGTTCATTATGTTTCGACTAGTTATGTAACCTAGCATATAAGGTCTGACATTTTACTCGTATTCTGAATGTAGTTCTATACCTTTATGGATGTCGTCTCTCTCTTCTAGATGGTCTCATGAGGGTCACTGATGTCATGGTTGATGGTAAAATCGCTGTTGTTGCTCGATAAGTTAATCTTGGAAAGGGTTGTGCTTCTGCAATTCTGTTCTCAAGCAAGCTTGTGCCAAGGTCATAATGACTGAAATTGTTGAAATTTTTAGGACTTGCATCACCTCTCTTTAAGAAAACTTGAACTTGTTAATTAGCAGCTGAATCCTTTTTTATTTTTGTGAGTTTGGACTAAACTTATGAGTAATTCAATGTAATAGAGTTGTCATTTTGTATCAGATGAATCTGGTTTTATATGGAATTTGAATTTGAATTTGAATTGTTCATTAGAATTTTAGTATTTTAGTATTTGAATTTGAATTGTTATTTGAATTTCAATTTAATTTGAGTTTCACTTTACTGTAATTTGAACTGAATCAGAATTGTTTCAGCCCAGTCAGAATGAATCAGAATTCTTTCAGCAGTAGTCAGCCAGCCAGATCAGACATATTTTTAATATTAAAATAAATCAAATCTACGACGTCATACAGATGTCGTGCATAGCGGCACTCTGAAAGTATCGTTATTTAGGGGCACCTTGAAAGTGACGTTTCAGAAAAAGACACTGAATCTACGGCACTTTCAGCGGCACTCTGATAGTGTCTTTTTAACCTCGGAAACGACACTATCTTAAAACGGCTATTTTCCACTAGTGACTTGTAAGAAACATTGTTCTAATCGTTAAGTCAAACTAAAAGGACTCAAAATATACAATACTTACAAGATAAGAGTTTAGTATCACTGTGGTGATAACTAAACAATCCAACAAATATGTATTGCAAATATCACACTAGCTTTTCTTATGATATTGCATGGTCCTAATCAATGATATGGACATCCTTGATCTGATCATAAATTTAGTCTATTATGAACAATTATGAGAAACCCTAAAAAATTAATCATAAACATTTACTCAAAGGCATATCATCATATATAAACTGTAAAAATGACAATACCCTTTAATTGAAAAATATCTTAACATAATGAACTTTTCGTAAAACAAAATCGAGCATTAAGCAAGTCTATAAGTATAGTTCAATAATGAAATTTCGTGGAAGAAAATTCTTTGATGCATTGCTAATTTAAATCTGATACAAGCTTAATGATCATGTTAAATTAGGCTTATAGTATGAATAAAACTGAAGTATGTTTAGAATAAGCAATGAATGTCAGTTTCACAAATATTTGAAAACGTATCCAAAAACAAAACCTAAATATCTTTAGAGGATGCAATAAATTTTGGATATAAAACAACATAATAACAATTTTCATGAAAGTCTTAAAATTCTATAATGGGTTATTGAACTCGATAATGAGTTAATTTAAGAAGATTTTCTTTTATGCATTTTATAAGAAATAATGATAAATTATGCGGCATTTACATCATGGTCATTGTTTTTATGTCTAGTAAATGAGGTAAAAGTGGTACTTGAAAAGTGAAGAACATGATACTAGACGCTCATTAAGACTAAAAGATTTAGATCCATAATGTATGATCAACAATCATATCAGTCAGTGTTTTTTTAAATATGTGAACTTCAATTTGATGTGGGTAAATTTTGTTCTAATATATTTAAGAAAAACAAGATTACAAGCATTTGACAAAATTGTGATCATGACCAAAAGTGATTTGACATCAGTGTGATGATAGCCAATCAATTAGAATAATATCATTATCACATGATGTCGATAACTGCAAAACCTACACTTTCGGTTTGCAAATTCATGCTTATAATAACATTATGATTATACTGACACTCTAGTATCACTGTGGTGATAACTAAAGAGTCCCGCAGTAATTTTTAAGTATAATCTCATAAAACCCAAAGGAAAAATAATAATATGAGAGAAACTATACCATAACGTATAAGCACACAAACCATATCATAATGCACACACAAATTTAATGGTGTCAAAAAATGGTTTTGAACATAAAATTTATAATGAAATTCGATAAGACATCGTTTTAGTGTTTCGATAAAGCGGAAGCACAATAATAGAATCATATTTCATTAATAAAATTCATTTCATAATTTCTTAACACTATTATAGAAATTAGTTTTAATTATTAACCGACTCTAATTATTATTTGAATAAAAAAAAACAATAATAAAAAAAAACGTTTGAGCGGCAGCATAATGATGGGTTCATTTGTTTCCGGAGGCCCTTTCTTTAATTGTACACATTATATTCATAAATAAATTCTAAGTTTCTAACTATCAGTTAGTTCCAATTAAACTAGGCTTATCCCTGAATTTTTCTGATCTTAAACTGATTAAACAACAAACTCATAAGACCAGGACGGTGACAACTGGATTTGGTTAGATCTGGAATAAGATTCAAATCCGGAACAGTGAATCGGGTCCGGGTTAGAACAATGAGTCAGATCGGTTATAGACAGGTTCGGTAATGGGCAGAACCAAGGTAGTCAATTTCGGATTTCGGATTGTCTCGGTCGATATCGAGATACTGGTACAAGTTTATCTCGGGGAAATTCCGTTTTAAAATCTCGGTAAAATCTCGGTTTCATATTTTATATCCTCGTATCGATAATCACTTAAAAGAAACATAGTATTAGTAAATCTGGTTGTTCACCTTCCTCATCGTCAACACCAAATAATAATTTTAGCTCAAGAAACTCAAACACAGCAACAAGCAATAATACTAGTGAGTGAATTAATCTTTTTAATTTTTATACGTGAGATTAGTCCACTCAGTTTAAAAAGAAGAAAAAAAATCCAGCCAAGACAAATCAATTCCGACCGAAAAACGCGTTTCCGGCCGAAATTTTCGCAAAAAATTCGTCCGGCCGAAATTAATAAAATCGTGTCTTCTTGGACCGAAATCCGGAATTTCGCCGAAATTTCGGCCGAAATGGCCGAAATCGACTACATAGGGCAGAACCTCAACACTTAATAATTTGTTTGAAAATTTTCTGTTACACTTTTGAAACTGAAAACGTGATGTGGTCCTGTGGACCATTAAATTTTAAACCGTTATGACTATAACTCATTAATAGTTTTCAGTACCGGGCCATCCAGTTATGGAATGACCAGTATTGTCGTAACCCCATGCTTTTCGCCTATGTGGCTACTAAACTTGAGAATCACATCTTAGGTGGGGTTTCTTTGGACCGAGTGCAGAAACATGTCGGGTCATCTTCTGTCTCCACTGGCTATGTTTCGACACCCCATACCGGAGAACTTTTCGCTGAGTGGTTCGTTCTCAGTGGCCTCCAGTGGATGGGCATAGCGCCCCAATAGTATCATCTCCAGGATGCCCCAATTATGACGCGAGTTAGGGCTTATGGTCACCTCTTACGCGATCGTGCTAAAACACCGTCGCACGACCAAGCGAACTAAGATTGACACGCCGGAATCGTAGTCCCAACCTCCCTAGTTAGAGGGTTTATAATAATAACTTACTTCCCCCTATTGAGGTCTTACGAGAAGATTTTGTAACTTTGTCGTGAAGAATTTACTTCGCCTTTTGCTTTGCTTGCTTATGGAAAGAGCTTTGCTACGTATTAAGATTTCTTTGAGCTGAGACATAGTTTGCTTTCCTCGCTTCGACATTTTAAGTATTCATTCTTTTACACATATTTCTGATTCGCACGGTGAGTAAGGCGCGACAGACGATCGCCTTTCCCTTTCCTTCAAACTTGGGTAAAGATTAAATTTTCAACTTGGTTGTTCTTGTTGTCTCTCTTAAAGGTTCGCCTCCATATTCCATTGTGCGATTCTTCAATCTTTCTTGTCGCGAATGTGGTTTGCAGCGCCTAACCGGTTACCTGGTCGTGGCTTGAATGCAACTTTCATGTTGAGCCATCCTCGCCCATTGTTCATTCTGATACAACGGTCTTCTACTCATCTTATTGCTTTTTCACCCATGCTGACGCACTTCGCTCCACAGTGGTCCATCTATTTGCTTCGCCCTTTCCTCTCTTTCAATGTCTCTTTCTCTGCAGGATCTTTTGTAACTTTCTCCATATTCTATCCCCAATTCGTGCTCTCGTACTTTTCTTCTCAGGTTCTGGCTTTCAATCATCAGCTGCCCATTCTATGGAGCAAGATTGATTCTCTCTTCTATCAGCATTCTTTCCATTTCTTTCCATTGTGCGGACCTTGCTTCATACTCGCGATGTATGGTGAGAATCTCTGTATTTTGATTTTGATGGCAGAACTGGTTTTTTATCCTTCTGTTGTTCATATCGATGTCTAGCTTTGGCCTTTCTGGATCATATGGCTTGACCCATTCCGTCCAATATTGTGGGTTGTTCATGAGAGCAACCAGTTCCTCTCCACATCCATTGTTGAAGTTACCTCCTTGCATCCTAGAATTTCCGGCGTTTGGAGATTGGAGATTTTAAGGGGAAGTTTTGGATGTTTACAGGAGCACTCGATGGGATCGAGAATGTGAAGTAGCTCTTTAGTACAATGATTTATCCAAACAACTAACAAGTGAATTCTCCCGATCGACTGAGAAATGATGGCAATAAACATAACAAAGGGGCTTGGACAAATGGTAATTTCTAGTTGATAACTAGCAGGTGAGGATAAATCATCCCTATTTCTAGCTCCAAAATGTAGTTGCGGATAATCCCACAACTACACCCGTTGAGATGATAATAACAAAAAGCCTAAATCATGAAAATCAACTTAAACATTAATGAGATTATACACCACTTGACACTGGTATGATATTTCAAAGTACCTTGTATTGAATATATGGTGTAAAACTAGCTCTAATGGCTTCTTTCTCTCTTGAAAATACTTCACAGTTCTCTTACTTGACTGAAGTCTCTCTTATCAAAGACTTGCCTCTCTCTTCATTATTTGAATCCTTATATAAGCAAATATGCTGGTAGAAGACAACCGAGTTCACGTGCAGAATCTTTGTTAGCTGATCTTGTTCAGTTTGTCTTTTTCGCCAGGCTATTGGGAGCTGTCACTTCGTGCTCCTTCTACTGAATGTCGCGTTATGCTTATCGTGCTTCTTTTTTTTTTGTCCCGTGATTACTCTTCGCCTGATTTCTTTCCTCTTCGTACTAATGGTTATTTTGGTAATGGCGAAGCTGTGGATTTGTCTTGTGCGATATTTCGCCCCCACACCAACATCCCAACCAAGATCTGCTTCTTGCTTGGCTTGCTTCTTTGGATAGAATTTTAACAGTGGATAAACTTATCAGTTGGGGATACGACTTGAATAGCAACTGCGTTCTGCGTTCTTAGTGGTAACACTCCTGAATCCTCTTCACATTTACTTCTGCAATATGACTATTCTTCTCGAATTTGGGATGCAATAATCCCTTTGGTGCATCGTTTTAACTTCCCTGACTGTGTCTTGGATCTTTTCAAGATATGGCCTCGTATTCATTCTAGTAAGGTTGGAATCGGTCTATGGTCTTTTATACCCGCTGCTGTCATTTGGGTAATTTGGAATACAAAACTAGTCATAAAAATCCAAGGTGACCAAACTTGTGGCACAAAAACCCCACTCAAATGTTGCGATCAATTAAAACTCCATTGTAAACAAAATTGATACAAAAACCCCAAATCTTTAAAAATTCATACAAAAACTCCAAATTTAAATGTTGGTTTCATCAAATTTTATTTTGGTTTCATCAAGTTTGATGAAACCAAAATAAAATTTGATGAAACCAACATTTAAATTTGGGGTTTTTGTGTTAATTTTGTTTTGATGGATTTTTTGTGTTACTTTTGTTTTGATGGTTTTTCTGTGGAAGGATGGTGACACCTCTGGGGTTATAACTCGCGGACCGTTTGGAATAAAAGAAATAAAAGAATTTTTGAAGGAAAAAGCATATCTAATTAGGAGGTCAGTACCAACATCAAGTCTCAGATTATCTCGTGGGTTAAAGTAGCTCAACCGAACAGTTGCATTTGGATCATTGTTTTTTACAATTGGGATCAACTTTTCGTCCCTTAGTTTTCTTTGTTTTTGTTTGGTTTTCTATTTTCATCTCTTTCTTTCTCTTGCTCTCCTTTAAATTTTATCTATGTACTTGCTTTTACCTCTTGTAAATGTTGGTACATGAATAAAGTTCTTCCCTCTTCAAAAAAAAATAAAAATTGATCAATACTAAAAGGAAGAAACAAAGTTGATTGAAACCCTAAATTTATAAAATTTAAAATTTATTCTACAAGAACCTGAAAAATGTTATGAAGAAAGCTTGTTTGGATATCCAACCTACATCTCATGAGGATTCAAAATGGGAAAGACGATCACTCCAGTTGAATGCTTCATGGTTTTATTACCATGGCTATAATATTGTTAGTGAGTTTACCCTTATTATTGTTGGCTCTTTTGTTTGCTTTGTACTTTGTAGTTTGATCCTTCAGTAAACGTTCATATAATGTGCTTGCACAATGCACATCCACTAAATCCATTTTGGTTGTAATGAGAAAGCTTATATAAATAACCATGGTTCAACTCACAGTTTAATAATGTCACATCTTGTGCATCCCACAGCCATGAAGCTGCGAGTTCATTTTTTATCTCGCCACAGGAAAATTAAGATTTCCTAGTAATGATTTGCTAGTAGTGATTTCCTTCATCAATAACCGCAAGAAGTTAGTGCTTGTTGGATTTTCTTGTGTATGTGATATGTGAGATATCTCTGATGCTGTTCTTTCAAGATGCTAATGGTGATTGTCATACAAGTGACTCTGAAGTGATCCGGATAACAAGGACTGAATGTGCTTTGACCTAGATGGTTATGCCAGAGATATTGCTACATGTATTGCCATAGATATTTCTTCTTCAACATCAGTTTGTTTATAAATAATTGCGGAGACATGCTGTTTCTTGCTAGCTTTAGTGTTTGTTTCGACTGCTAATAAAGTTGTGGATGAGTAAGGTTTGTGGAGAGGTACTTCAAGGTGAAAGTGCAGTATCTTTATTTGTGGTGTGAGAGAGCTGTTTATTGCTGGTACTTCAACTCTATGGGTTTACATATTGACTTTGGGATGGTTATGTGCTTGCTGCAAGAGCTGTGGTTCATATGGTTTTGCAACTAGCTTATGGTGATATTTTACAACAGCTTCTCTCATCTGGTTTGCATTCAAGTCTGCTTTTTTGACTATCAACCTACACCAACTACTCCTGCCACATTAGTCATGCTTATGAGATGCAGGAATTTTTACACCATGTTTCTCTCTGCACTACAATGCCTACACCTGTTGCTGCTAGCTGCAACACCTACTACAACTAGTCACATTCTGATTTGCAGCCTCTTCTGCTTTCTATCATCTGCAAGGTATTGTGTGAGCTATCTGTCCGGCCAGTTCATTCTTATTTTCTGCTGCTGCTGCTATTATTTTTCACTTAAGTCCTACTGCTGAAATCAACCCTGCCTGCTATTGGTGGATTCTCTTTGCACTTAGTCGTCAGTTTTCAGCTTGGTTATCTCTTCAGACTGGTGCAGATTTGTAGTAACTAATTGTCTAGACTATAGTACAGTTGACAGTCAAGTTCTGCTATTGGATCTATGTGTGTGTGCTTCATCTGAGATATTCACTGCTCCCAAGTCTCTATGTGTGTGCTTCTTGTGTTACTATATATGCAGACTGGGTCTTTCAGGATGCAATTTTCGAGATGTTGTTGCATTGAGCTTTACTGGTGCTGATGTTGGTACTTGGCAGTGCATAAATACAAGCTTTATTACAGCTTTTATGGGAACTACTTCTACTGGTGGAGCTTGTTATTTCTCACAATCCACCAGCTATTATATTCCTTCTTAGTTGCAACATGTGCTACTGACTAGTCCTGAACTCCTACATCACCAACCTCTCATTATGGTCTTGAATAGATGACTACTAGCTACTGATAAAGCTGCTGCGTTGACATTTCTGCATCAACCAACTTCACCTAAGGCTAACGACAATTATCAGTGTTGGTTTATTCTTAGAAACGAGCTAAGAAAGTGTTGGTTAGAGAGAGGGAGAGATTTGGGGCAAGGAAGAACAAAAAGAAGAAGTGATATACAACTTCGATCGAGGTATCATCGCCATACAAACAAGAACACTGGATCATAATGGGTCTGACGAAAAGTTGTGATAAACATTTGAAGTCTCCATCGACTAATGCAAAATATCCCCAGAATTGCCTCAAAGGATCATGCTCTCAGTCGGTAGTCTTAGAAAATACTGTTAACAAAACCAAGGTCTATGCTGATCATGATTATCGTGATAATCCTGGTTATTATGACAGATATGAGGGTCAGACTGATGATGAGAATTGTGATGATACTGATGAGGATGAGGTAATTAAGAAAAGAAGAACGACATATTTACCCGGTGATAGGGTGCTTCATGGTAGATCTCCTGGTGGTTATCCTTCCTCTCGATCTCTGGATCATCGGGATTCTTCTGATCCTTCTGATCCTTCTATGATGGTGCTGATGGATACTTTAGAGAGAATGGAAAAGTTGCCGGGTATGGACTTGTCGTAAAAGACCATCTTGGCAACCCAATCATTGCCTGTTCTAGATTTACAGAAAAACCAATTTCCCCCCTGTACCATCAGCTTCAAGGTGTTCTAGAAGCTTATCGAATTGCCAAAAAATTAGAAATCAAGATACTGCAAGTTGTCTGTAACCGTTGCTGGA
The DNA here is from genome assembly GCF_003573695.1 of Papaver somniferum. Taxonomy (NCBI): domain Eukaryota; kingdom Viridiplantae; phylum Streptophyta; class Magnoliopsida; order Ranunculales; family Papaveraceae; genus Papaver; species Papaver somniferum. The sequence continues at coordinate 228,797,243 of NC_039358.1, forward strand.
CTCATGATGTCCTCAACAGTTTTGAGTATAGAGGGGATACCAAATGTTTTGTACACCCTAACAACAAAGACTATCATCTCATTTACGAGATTTGCGTACATCAATTCTTTGGCAAGTCTTTTTCACTTTTCTTGCCTATCCTTCAAGAGATAGTAGAGTTGGCAACACACTTTACTGGATACACGTCCCTTGTGGAAACAATTCCAATATATGATACACGGGCCTAGCCCCTTGCTAGGCCCGTCCCTGGTGACAAAAGAGAAGGGGATTGCATAGAATTCGTTTTTCTAAGTTTAAGCTAGCATGGTTTTAGTACCATGGCTATAATGTTAGTGAGTTTACTCTTATTATTGTTGGCTCTTTTGTTTTCTTTGTAGTTCATATAATGTGCATGCAGCCGCCAAACAAGATGCAGTGATAGGCCCTGCACTTAGCTTGATGCCTTGATCGATCTTCTAAAGAAGCCAGCACTATTCCGATTGTACTTTTAAGAGCAAAACCAAGATAATTCAAAAGCTGATTTTAATCTATAGTTTGTTTACCAGAAATGGAAAAAAAAAAGAAAAAGAAAGAAAGAAAAAACAATTAATTATAAACAGAATTCTGCGACACCTTCTACTGAAACAAAAAACTATTCCGTGAAAACCATATTTTTGTTTTGGCCTGCCTATTCCCGATTTGGTTGCCGAATTAGTTTCCCATACTCATCATACCTTTAATATCCCATGATTCATTCAATCTCCAATCACAATCCCATGATTCATCCGTACTCCAATCACAGTCCGATACATTCAGTGATCCCATATTCTCTATCGCCGCATTCACATCGACACTTGAAGGAGTCAATTGGCTAAAATCAGAATTCTCGTCCAGAAAAGCTTGAACCATGTTATTTGAAAAACCATTAACCAATTTCACACCTTTCAGTTGACTCGAAACTGGAGTTGAGTTAGACTCACGCAGGTTCCAAAATACAATCTCAGGGACATTCATGTATCCATTTTCTCTGAAGTTATTCTGTATCACCTGATAATCCGTCTCCCAATTCTTAGCTGCGTCACTGCCAGACAGATGATTGTAGGTATGAGGACAATATCCTGAATTAGCTTCATGGAATTCCATATCGCTGAACACAAAAAGCCTCTTTATCATCTCATCTTCCTTCAAGTTGCCATCAACTGCCGCATGCAATATTTGGTCGAAAACACTCTTGAAATCAGGTGGAAACCCACAGTCCATTCTTCTAATGAACTCTGTCTTAGATCTCAAAGTTTCACCTTCAATCTTTTTCAGTTCAGGATTTTGTTTAAAGGTGATAAGTTTTCCTTTCCATGGTTCATGGCTCATCTCTGATATTAGCAAACCAAGAGCCACAGAGACATCCATTGGCGTTCCGGTCATACTCCCCGACACATCAGCAATTGCAAGACCGTCTTTAAGTTTACTAATTCTCGACAAGTCTTCCACCATTCGCTTCCATTGAAGCTCAGCGACGCTGCAATCATTTTCTTCTTCAAATCTTAAAGACTGAATGATCTGGTAAGGTAATAAGGCTCCAGAAGCAATCTTATACTTCTTATTTTCATCCAAATCATGACAGAGATTCCAGCCTTCACTGTCGCTAGCATCATCCACAGGTAATTTATTTTCCACTAGCTTTTGCAGATTTGATAGCTTTGAAACTAGATGAGAACCCACAGATACTGTCTGATCCTCTTCTTGGGATTTCTTTAATTCTGCTAACTTTGATTTGACTTCATCCATGAACTCAGTCCTCTCATTCCTACCAAGATTAATTTCTTGGTTCACTTTTTCTTCTAGTTTATCGAATCGGTTACTTAGTCCCTCCACCTTATCGTTCATCAAAAGAACAGAATCAATCAGGTTCTCCAGCAGAGTCTCTAAATTAGTATTCTTCCCAGCCCAACTTGACATACCACCACCACCACCCATTATTTCTTCTTTCAAAAATTAAAAGCGAAAGAAGAATAACACAAAAAGAAGGAAGCAAAAGTATGAATTCAACTAAATTGTTTAGCGAAAGGTAAGATGTCTTTAATCTTTAACAAAACTTAATAGACTGTACGTATTTATAGGCTCGCGCCAGGACTACTAGAAGCATTCCTAAAATCACTAGAATTCTAAATAAAGGACATAATAAGATAAGGAAACAAATAAGACTTCTAAACTAAGGCTAATGGCCAACTTCTAAATAAGAATAATAGGTAATGTGATAGACTTCCAAGCTCGTTGGTTTGGTAGTTGAACAGTTGATGCATGCATGACCTGAATTACCAGTTCAATTAGTAGATTTTGGATTAGTTTTTTATTAGATTGATTATACGTACCTATTTTTCTTGTCATACTCGTGTGGCTGCTTTGCAAGTTTCTTGGTTTGTAACAAAAAAAAGCTCATACCGAAAGGCCAGCAAGAAGATTTCGGACATCCTTTAAGAGAAATACAAAAATAAATAAAAATCTGATTATATCCCTCCGTTTCAAAAAGATAGTTGGTGTAACAGATGGAAATGACCTGCTATGAGATGTGAAAAATTGACCTGCTCTGTGCAGATTCGAAAGAACGGGTTTTTCTTTAATTTCGAGCAGAAGATAGACTTTTTTTAGGGTTTCGAGGGATTTTATTTTTTCTTCCATTTTGGAGAGAAAAACTGAAACTGTTTTATTTGATAAGATGCGAAAAGTTTGAGGATTGAGCGAACTTTAGGGGATTTTAGTGGGAATTTGATTTTCATGAAAATCTTAGAAGGAAATTTTGGTGCTAGATTTTGTAAACAAAGTTCTGGGTTAAGTTGCAGAGCTAGGAGATGAAGAAAAGTACGGGAATTTGGGATTTGGGTTTGGAGGAGATGGGTCGATGGTTTTTGGTTTTGTAGGCTTCTAAGAAAACACGTGGTCCACGGGAAATAACTTCTTTTCCTTTTCTAATTTCTATTGAGGATTGATAAACAGAGCCCGTAAACAAAGTCCATAAGAAAAAAATAGGAATTAGAAAATTAGAATAAACTTGGCCTCATAGATTCATGTATGACTTTATTTATTTATTTTTGACTTTGCTTTATTATGTATTTATATGTGACGTGTTTTACATAGTACATTTTCAAGAGCACATTTTTTATTTTTGTTTCTGAATTATGTTGCACGGGCGAGTTTCGGTTTTCATTAACCGAAAAAGATAACCGCAAATCATCCAATTGGAATTGAGTGCATTCGGAACCATAGTTAGAAAATATTGTTTAATCAATTATCGACGTATCTCTTTGAGGATTTCAATCTACTATGTCATTTGATTCGGGAAACCTGAAGTAAATTCACTTGCAAAACGGAAAATTGAAAGCTAACTGATGTTGATTGTAAATCGGAAAAGCTAGTTAATCTTGAGAGCAGAATTAAAATTACACTCAAGAGAAATTGAGTGTGTCCGGAACCTTGGCTAGCAAACCTTGTCTAATCAATTTTCAATTTATCTCTTCAGGGATTTTGATTCGCTAATTCATCTGGATCGGAAAAACTGAAACTAAGTCATTTATAAGTCGAAAAAATTCAAAGCTAACTTTCTTGATCGGAAATTGAAATTAAACAAAGCTAGCTAGAGTTGACCGCAAAATTAAAAATACATTCAACGGGTATTAAGTGTGTTCGGAACCATAGTTTACCAATCTCGCTTAATCAATTTTCGAGTTAAATCTTCTAGAATTTAAATATATCGATTCATCGGAATCGGAAAAACTGGAAGTAAATCCACTTGTAACCCGGAAAACTGTTAATTTTCTTGATCATGATCAGAAATTGAAAGTAAATTGTTCACAAAGCTCGTCTAATCAATCCTCGAGTTACGTCTTCTAGAATTTGAATATACTTCAACAAAATCATGAAAACGGGAAGTCAATCCACTTGTAACACCGAAATTTGTTCATCCTCTTGATCGTGATCAATTGATCATGATTGGAAATTGGAAGTAAAATGTTCACAAAGCTCGTTTAATCATTTCTCGAGTTATCTCTTCTATAATTTAAATATGCCGATTAATCGGAATCGGGAAAACTGGAAGAAAATCCACTTGTAACCCGGAAAACTGTTAATTTTCTTGATCGTTATCAGAAATTGAAAGTAAATTTTCACAAAGCTCGTCTAATCAATTCTCGAGTTATCTCTTCTAGAATTTGAATATACTTCAACGAAATCGTGAAAACTGGATGTAAATCCGCTTGTAACCCGGAAATTTGTTAATTTTCTTGATCGTGATCATAATTTGTAAGGAAATTGTTCACAAAGATCGTCTAATCAATTCTCGAGTTATCTCTTCTAGAATTTGAATACACTTCATCGGAATCGTGAAAACTGGAAGTAAATCCACTTGTAACCCGGAAATTTGTTAATTTTCTTGATCATTATCATAAATTGAAAGTAAATTGTTCACAAAGCTCGATTAATCAATTCTCGAGTTATCTCTTCACTAATCTAAATATACCGATTCATTGGAATCGTGAAAAATGAAAGTAAATCCACTTGTAACCCGAAAAATTGTTAATTTTCTTGATCATGATCAGAATTTGAGAGGAAATTGTTCACAAAGCTCGTATAGTCAGTTCTCGAGTTATCTCTTCTAAAATTTGAATATACCGATTCATCAGAATCGTGAAAACTGGAAGTAAATCCATTTGTAACCCTAAAAATTGTTAATTTTGATGATCATGATCAGAAATTGAAAATAAAATGTTCACAAAGCTCGTTTGATCAATTCTCGAGTTATCTCTTCTAGAATTTAAATATAATGATTCATCAGAATCGTGAAAAATGAAAGTAAATCTACTTGTAACCCGGAAAATTGTTAATTTTCTTTTTCATGATAAATTGATCATGATCAGAAATTGAAAGTAATTGTTTAGATCAATTCTCGAGTTATCTCTTCTAGAACTTGAATGTACCGATTCATTGGAATCGTGAAAAATGAAAGTAAGTCCATTCATAATCCGGAAAATTGTTAATTTTCTTGGTCGTGATCGGAAATTGAAAGTAAATTCACTCGAAACTTGATAGGAAAATTGAAAGCAAATAAAATTTAATTGGAGAATTTGAAGTAATATGCAACCTATATAACTGAATGTTCTGTATCTTATTCCCCATCACTTAAATTAACCTGCATATGTTCATTCAAAGTCTGAATTTCCTAATAATATTCCTTCCAATCAAACCTAAAATAAAGTAGGAAAAACATCAAATAAACAGTAGGGTTCAATATTAACTTTCACTACATGTTAGACGAGATCATCGCGTTCACAATCACTGTGATCACTATCACTGTCATCATCATCTCAAACGTGTTTATCAGCGTCAGTTGTACTTCTAATAACCTGTTCTCCTTCAATTTCTTTCCGAGTCCAGCTCATGAAGTCTTGGTCAGTTTCAGCTGCACTGGTTGCATATTATCTGTGCGGGTTAAAAAAATTCCTCAGGTTTGGTACAATAAAATATCAAATGCACTTCTGAAATTTTCTAAAAGCTAGAAACCAGACAGTCGCATTTCGAAAGATTTTAGCAAGTTCAAAATATTACACCAATAAAAGGAAAAAAGTAAATTCTGAATCTACTTGAATCCCCGAATTTACAGTTTCATATTCCTAATATTAAGGCTCCATTGAAACATAAAAGCAGGGAGAGATACTTGTTACCAATCTGAATGTATCTAAGTTTCACATAATTGATTGCACAGTTGTACAATAGTACTACATAATTGTGTTGCTCCTCATGTTCTTCATCTAACTCTTGAAATGTTTCTAGCGTGTTCCTAAGTTCTATGTTTAGAACTATCGTCGTTCTGTCAGTAACTATGGCATACTGTCAGCAACACTAACTTGGTGAAATTCATTGACCCATGAGTAGATTTGCTTGTAATGCAGGTGTCAGTGGATCTTTTTCGAGTATTCTTGAGTTCAACTTGGAAGATTTTAACAAGATAATGGATACAAATGTATCCGGTTCAGCGTTGATGATGAAAATTCCTTTTTCAGTCTGTTGTACTTCTATGCCAAGAAAGTATAACATTAAACCAAGATCTGTCATCTCAAACTCCTTCACCATATCCTCCCTGAATTCATTGATCATCTCAGAACTATTTACAGTAAAAATAAGATCATCTACATACAAACATAATATAATATGATTGCCAAGAGTATCGGCTTTCAAATATAAAGTATGCTCATGTGGACATCTTGTAAATCCTTTCTTAATGAAATGAGAATTTATTCTTGTATACCAATCTCTTGGTGCTTGTTTCAAAACATACAAAGCTTTATTTACCTTGTATACTTCATTCTCTTTCCCCTCCATAATGTAACCTGCTGGTTGTTCAATATAAACCTCTTCTTCCAAAACTCCATTCAAGAATGTTGAATTAACATCCATCTGAAATATCTTCCAATGATTTTGTGCAGCTAAAGCAATTATCATTCTTACTGTATCAAGTCTTGCAACTGGTGCAAATACTTCTAAGTAATCTACTCCTTGTCTTTGTCTATATCCCTTAGCAACTAACCTTGCTTTCAGTCTACCTATTTCACCATTTGACTTGTATTTTGTTTTATAAACCCATTTAACACCAATGGGTTTCTTCCCTGGTGGAAGTTTTGTTAATTCTTTCCATGTATCATTCTTCTCAATTGACTTCAGTTTTTCATTCATGGCTTGAATCCAACCTTGTTCTTTTGATGCTTCTTCGTAAGTTACAAGATCACAATCTCTAAACAATGCAAAGTTCACAACATCCTCATCAATGTCTTCATCATCTCTTGATATTACATAATCATTCAACCTAGCAGGTATAACATATTTTCTTCTTGGTATTGTAGTTTCTTGTTGTGGTACTGCTTCTGTTGTTGCTTCTTCATGATGTTCTTCAACATTTTCTTGAATATGCACTTCTTGTTCAACTACAATTGGAACTGTTCTGACAGCAACAGGTGGATCAACATTCCTTGTTGATCCAATATGTGGATCAACATTCCTTGTTGACCCAGAATTTGGATAAACATTGTTTGTTGACCCAGTATTCCAATTCCATTATGAATCTCTATCAAAGATCACATCTCTTCTTAAAATTACTTTTCTTGTTTCTGGATTAAACAACTTATATCCTTTGGTTACTGAGCTATAACCAACAAAAATACACTTTTCACTCTTGTCATTCAACTTCTTTCTAAGTTCTTTATGTACATGTGCATACGCAATGCACCCAAAAACTTTCAGATGTCTTACACCTGGTCTTACACCTCTCCAAGCTTCTTCTGGTGTCATGTTATTCAAACTATTTGTAGGACATCTATTAAGTAAGTATACTGCTGTGTCAACTGCATATCCCCAAAAAGTTTTTGGTAAATCTTTTGTTCTTCTTATAGTTCTTGCCATCTCCATTATGGTTCTATTATTCCTCTCTACAACTCCATTTTGTTGTGGTGTATATCTTGTAGTCAATTGATGCTGAATACCATATTCTTCCATAAATTTATCAACTACAGTGTACCCTTTTCCTCTATCAGTTCTTAATATCTTGATGCTCTTACCAATTTGTTTCTCAGCATAAGCTTTGAAACTTCTAAAAGCTTGAAAAGCATCACTCTTTTGTCTAAGAAAATAAACCCATGTCTTTCTACTAAAATCATCAATGAAAGTTATAAAATAATTATTACCTCCATGTGAAGTTACTCCAATAGGAACACACAAATCACTATGAGCAATCTCCAATTGTTGATCAGCTCTTCTGGCTTTGTTGACTGGGAATGGATCTCTGTGCTGCTTGCCAAATATGTAATTTTCATATCTTGATTCTGGAAGTTCAATGAAAGGTAATCCTGATACCATCTCCTTCTTTGCTAATATTTGTAAACTATTAAAGTTCACATGTCCCATCCTCTTATGCTATAACCAAGAATCATTGTGCACACTGCTACTGTAACAATTTTCCTTTTGATGTTAAATATTCAAAGGAAATAATCTATTTTTGGTCATCTGTGCTTTAGCTATCAACCTTCTTCTTCTATCCCTGATGAAGCATAAACCATTATAAATATTCATAGAATATCCTCTTTCAGATAGTTGACCAATACTCAGCAAGTTTTGATGTAAACCTAGTATATAAAACACATCCATGATATATGCTTTTGAACCATTCTTAAGAACAGTTCCAATTCTTCCTTTTCCCATAACTGGAATTGTAGAACTGTTGCCAAACTTAATTGTTGATCTGACAGACTCATCAAGCTTATCAAACAAATATTTTCTTCCATACATATGATTGATGCAACCTGTATTTAAGTACCACTTAAGTTGAGTTTGTTCTTCTGCTTTATGACATGCTAATAGCATGTTCTCAGTATTCTGCTCTTCTTCTTCTTCTTCTTCTTCTTGACTTTCAACAATATTAGCTTTGAAATTTGATTTATAATTATTTTCAGTAGTCTTTCCAGGTTTTGTACACTCTGGAGCAAAGTGCCCAAAATCTCCACAATTGTAACACTGAATATTGGATCTATCAACTGGTTTTCTTCCTTGATAACCTCCAGTATTATATCTCCCTCCATTGTTATATCTTCCTTGATAGCTTCTAGCATTAGGTTTTCCTTGATTGCTTCTCCAGTTGACTTGACTTTGAAGTGCCTCCTCAACTTGTTTTGCAGCAGCTGTTTTCTCTAGCAATCTTTGTTCATAAGCTTGCAATGAACCAACAACTCATTAAGAATCATTGTTGCAACTATGTTGCATTCTTCTATAGCAGTAACTTTGGATTCAAACTTTCCAGGCAAGCTTCTTAAAATTTTCTCTACAATGGCTTAATCTTCTATAGTATCACCATTGGCTTTCATCTCATTGACAAGATTCAGTGTTTTTGAGAAAAACTCTGAAATTGTTTCAGTTGTCTCCATCTTCAATAATGCATATTTTCTTTTCAAAGTTTGTAATATAACCTTCTTAACCTTGTCAGATCCTGTGTAGTAGCTTATCAAACCATCCCATGCTCTTTTAACTTATTTGATGTAGATATCTCTAACCATGATAGATTCATGAATACCCTGATGAAGAATATATGTTGCTTTAGAATTCTTCTTCCTGTTTTCAGTTAATTTAGTTTGCGCAGCTCCTTCAACTAGAACTCCTTCTCCTGGTTCTACATAACCATCTTTCACAATATCCCATACCTCTTGGTATATGAATATATTCTCCATCTGCAACCTCCAGTGTTCAAAGTTTTTACCTTCAAACACAGGTACCTTAATTGAACTTAAACTCGTCATCTAATTCAACTTAACAACTCATACCCACAACCCTAGAACCTGATACCAGTGCTCTGATTCCAGATGTAGAAAATCTGATATCAAAGACTTAATGAAAAGAACACAGAACTAAACTCAGAAAATACTTCTCTTAATTGATGTAATTGAAACTCACGGCTTAACATCCTATTTATATGTTTACAAAATTGACTCTCAAGTAATAAACACTTTCCTAACTTAATCAAACTCTAAGAAAGACTCTTCCAGAATATTCTTACGTAAACAGACTCTAAAACCAGTAATACTTGCAACCCAAGCTAACTTCTAAATATCGTACTATGTGTCAACAATACTTGTTGATCCATTCACTTCATGTTAACTGTACCAGTTGATCCAACCACATTCTGTCAACTCTCATAGTTGATCCATACTTCTGTATCAGCAACACATATTGATCCCTCATATCTTCTTCATAGTATCTTGGTTTATTATTCAACAAAATAGAACATAAAACAAACAGAAAAGGATACAAAAGAACAATGAACTAGAAATATAAGGATCTGCGTACTTTATATTCGAAATCCGCAGTCTAAGATCACGCTTTTTAAACTGCACGAGCAACTTCCTTGAATGAAGGTTTAAGTGGGGAGATGGCCCAAACAATGCCAAAGAAAGACAGTTTGGGTCCAGTTTGTGTTCTTCCCAAAAACTTGTCAATGAGTTGAGAGTTAACATAATTTAGAGTGCTGAGGCTTTCCGAATTCAGGAAACCTAATATCTGTTTTAAGGTTTCACTTGCTCCGGAAGCTAGTAAACCTAGAGCGCTGTCTAGAGAGAACGGAGAGAATGCAAAATTCTTGCTCTTGGAAACATCGTTTAACCATACATCTTGCAGTAGTTTCATGCAAGGATTAAAACTCTTTGAAGGAATTGCACCGCCCAATACAATGGATTTCGAAGAGATAAATGAGTGACTATTTTTGCTCGATAGACAAATCGGTGAGCTCGATAGCCTCGATTGAACTATTTTTGCTTTAAGTATCTGATTCATGTCTATGATCCTAGGAAAACCTAACCTAGAGCAAGTGAATAAGCTGATGTGACTAGATTATGTGCAAGACGTGGCGGCCCAGAGTCAGGTTCATTTACTGAACTAGACATGGGACCTAGAGCAAGAAAGAAGAATAGAACGATTGATGGCCAATCTCCGAGACAGGTTCAGCTTCTGTTCGCCGGCCTCCCTCTTGATTATCCTCCACTCCTTCAGAAATATGTGGTTGTTGATGTTCATCCTGGTCGTCTTCAGCATCTACTTTATTGATTTCTCCCTCAGAGCCAGCACCATCTCCATTAGTTTCGCCTTCTTCATCAGACTGCTCGCCCTCGATTTCACTCTCCATTCCGCCCTCATTATCGTCTTCTGCATCACTAGACCCCAAGTTCAACTGATTCGTCTTCAGGAACAGGAATAGGAGGGAAATCTTTGATACGGAGCCCATTTTCTGCGACAATCAAGTCAGCAACTTCTCGAGAAACTTGGTTGCACTGCCTTTGCGTTTGACGACCAGCATTAATGAGAACTGGCCCCTATACACTTGGCTTCCTAACTTACTATTGCTGGACACTTCTAGCATCTGACTTACTCTAGATTATTCTAGAGACCTACTAAATAATAGGTAATGTGACAGACTTCAAGTCTGCTATTGCACCCATTCCTGATGTTCTACATCAGGTTTAATAATTTTCTTGACAGTTCCAAGCTCGTCGATTGGTTGTTGATTACAATTCAATAGTAGATGCATGCATGGCCTGGGCTACCAGCTAGATTTGTAGATTTTGGAAGATTGAATTTACGTACCTATTTTTCAAGTCATACTCGTATGGGTTAGTTTGAACTTTTCTTTGTTTGTAACAGAAAAGATGTTCATATAGAAAGGATTAATGGAACTAATGCTAAATTAAACTATGTCAGATTCAAAAGGACGTCTTGGTTATTGTCTTATTAGTGATATAGTAAAACCTCCATACAAGAATACTCTATAAGGGAAGGGAATAAAGTTTTTAATCCCAACTTGCCTTATATTCTTCGTAAAAATTACTTCTATATAAGAATAAACGAATAAATTGTCTGAAGGTCATTCCTATATTGAGGTTCTAATGTAACCGGGTTGGTGTTCCACAAGTTTTGGTTATAAATTATAATAAGAAAAGATTAAATAAGCATGGTTCAGCTCAGTTTGATAATGTCACATCTTGTGCATCCGACACCAGCGAAACTGCAAGTTCAATTTTTAACTTTAGATATCCTTTTAAGAGCAAAGCCAAGATAATTCAAAAGCTGATTTTAATTTGTTTCCCATAAAGGAAAGAAAAAAAGAGAGAGAAAAAGCAATTAACTAAAACAGAATTCAAACAAAAACCACTCCGTGAAAATCATATATTTGTTTTGACCTGCCTATTGCCGATTTGGTTCCCGAATTAGTTTCCCATACTCATCATGCGTTTAATCTCTATCCCATGATTCATCCGTACTCCAATCACTATCCCATGATTCATCCATACTCCAATCAGAATCCGACACATTCAGTGATCCCATATTCTCTACTGCCGTATTAACAACGACAGTTGAAGGAGTCAATTGGCTAAAATCAGAATCCTCGTCCAGAAAAATTTTAACCATATTATTTGAAAACCCATGAACCATCTTCACGTATCCCTTTTCTCTGAACATATTCTGTATTACCTGATAATCCGTCTCCCAATTCTTAGCGGCGTCATGGCCAGACAGATGACTGTAGGTATGAGGACTATATCCTGAATTAGCTTCGTGGAATTCCATATCGCTGAACACAAAAAGCCTCTTTATCATCTGATCTTCCTTCAAGTTGCCATCAACTGCCGCATGCAATATTTGGTCGAAAATGTTAAAGATATTAGATAATTTGTGATGGTCTAGATTAGCTAAAACACCCATGGTCTTATCTCCATTGATTGGGCCCAGTCTAGAGATATCTAGACTCTTCTCTTTTTTAGTTAGAAATTCAATTGTAGACTCTAGAATATTCCATGTCTCTAGGTCCCTTGGTCATGGTCTAGAATATTCAATCTCTAGACTAATCTTAGATTGATCAAGTGTTCTCTAGAATGTTTTATTTCTAGAGTGTTCCATTGATCCTATAAATAGGCAATCAATGGGTTCATTTTGATCATCCAACAACAATCAAAAACTCAAGTGAGTGAAGAAGTGAGTAGAGTGAGAGCTAGAGTTAGTAAGAGCCAAAGAGCCTTTTGTAAACATAGTGAGCCAAAGAGCTACACTAAATTTCCTTGTAAACATTTTCCATTTCAAAAATTAATCAAAGCCTCACTTTTCTTAAACCAATAATTTTCAATTAACCAACCTCTTTTCCTATACCCATTTCTCAAATCATTTCCATAAATCCCATCACACTTCCGCATTGCGCCAACAAATTTGGTATCAGAGCAAACCTAACCCAGTAATCCTAAAACTCTACTCATGGCAATTAACCAAAATATTCAAGGTTTCAACTATGCCCAAAGTCTAATTCCAATTTTTGATGGTGAGAGTTACGATTATTGGAGTCTACAAATGAAGACACTATTCATTTCACAAGACCTATGGGATTTTATAGAAGAAGGTTATAAAGTACCAGAGTCGGCAGAAACTCTGTCGTCATGGACGGACGCAGAGAAAAAGGAGTATAAGGAAAATAAGAAGAAAGATGCTAAAGCATTACTGTTTCTACAACAGGGCGTAAGCAAAGCTATTTTTCCTCGAATTTCGGTGGCAAAAACTTCACAGGAGGCCTGGAATATTCTCAAAGTAGCATTCCAAGGATCAGAAAAGGTAATCTCCATTAAACTACAAAATTTATGGCGAGATTTTGATAATTTACTTATGAAATAAAATGAAACTATCCAGAACTTCTTCTCAAGAGTTACTGGCATAGTAAATCAAATCAGTAGTTATGGAGATACCATTGAAAATAAAAGAGTGGTAGAAAAGATATTAAGAAGCTTACCATTCAAATTTGATCATATCGTCGCTGCCATTGAAGAATCAAAAAATTTATCGACTCTCTCGGTACATGAATTAATGGGTTCACTCGAGGCGCACGAGAAAAGAATAAATAGGTTCGCGGAGCAACCATTGGAGCAGGCATTTCAATCAAAAATAAATTTCAGTGAGAAGAAAAATACAGAAGCCAAAAAAGAAAGCTCTAGAGGGGGATCATCATCCAACTCGCAGTATGAGAAAGGGTCGACGTCAAATCAAGGACCCAGAAATTACTCCCGCGGACGTGGAAAAGGAAAAGGAGGTTATAGAAACAACAATCAAAGGTACGGAAAAAAGAACTCCTCAAATCTCCGATGCAATGTTTGCAAAAATTTTGGACATGCAACTGAAGATTGCAAGTATAAGTGCACCAAGTGTGATAAATTAAATCACATGGAGAAAGATTGTTGGCTTAATGAAGCAAACTATTCCGAGAAAAACAATTCTCAGAATCAAGTATTCTATTCCTGCCTCACCTCGCAACAAGAATCGCAAGGTATATGGTACGTCGACAGCGGATGCAGCAGCCATATGACAGGAAACAAAGAATATTTCGTAAAATTGGAGGAACAAGAGATTCCGCCAGTCAAACTTGGAGATGGAAAGTTCCAGAATGTTGAAGGAAGAGGAGTCATATCCGTACGTACAAGGTCAGGTAAAACTCGATACATATCTGATGTTCTTTATGTTCCTGGCCTAGCTCAAAATTTATTAAGTGTTGGACAACTTATAAGAAAAGGGTACTCACTACATTTCGAAGACGGAGAATGCACAATTTATGATAAAATTAATAATCAATTGGTGGCAAAAGTAAAAATGTCAGGAAATTTTGTCTTTCCCCTATCTATGTCATCAATTGAAAATTGTGCAATGAGTACCAACCATATTGACGAAGGAAAGCTATGGCATTTGAGATACGGGCATCTAAACTACAGATCCTTGAAGGTTCTTAAATCAAATAACATGGTAATTGGTCTTCCCAATATCATCGGTGGAGATAAAATATGTGAAGGCTGTATTCTTGGGAAGTTTCATAGACTTCCATTTACAAACAAATCGTGGAGAGCAAGAAAGCCCCTCGAATTGGTGCACGCCGATATTTGCGGTCCGACAAGAACAACCTCACTCAACAACAGAAGATATTTTCTTTTATTCGTGGATGATTATACCAGGATGATGTGGGTGTATATTCTCGAGCAAAAGTCCGAGGCATTCACTAAATTCCGAGAATTCAAGGCGCTGGCAGAGAAGCAAAGTGGCCATCAATTGAAGATTTTCCGTACAGACCGTGGTGGAGAATTTACTTCAAAAGAGTTTATCAACTACTGCAAAGAAAATGGAATTAAGAAGGAGCTAACCGTTCGATACACTCCACAACAAAACGGCGTCGCGGAAAGAAAAAATCGTACGATCGTGGAAATGGCTCGGAGTATGCTAAAAGCAAGGAAGCTACCTAATAGCTACTGGGCAGAAGCAGTCAACACGGCGGTTTACATCCTTAACCGTTCTCCAACAAAGGCAGTTCTCAACAAGACTCCATATGAAGCTTGGCATAAGAAAAAGCCCGAGGTAACTTCTTTCAGAATTTTTGGTTGCGTTGCATATTCACATATTCCATCTCAACACAGAGAAAAGTTTGATGAAAAAGGAGAAAAGCTAATATTCATCGGATATAGCGAGGAGTCTAAAGCCCATAGACTTCTAAAGCCAGATACAAATGAACTGGTAATATCAAGAGACGTTATCTTTGATGAATTCAAAGCTTGGGATTGGAATGATGAACCAGATAACCACGAGTCTCCACTAGTCATCGAAGAAGAGCCAGATCAGCCACGTCAGGAAGAAAGTACTCCACCAGCAAGCCCGAGGTCTCCTAGTCCAACACAACAAAGTCCAAGTTCATCGGAAGCAAGTGCCCCACCTAGAAAGGTGCGTTCCCTAAGAGATATTTATGAAATATCTAATTGTGCATTTATAGCACTAGAGCCTCAAAGATATGAGGAAGCGGCAAAAGAAGAAAAATGGAGAGACGCCATGGACGAAGAAATGCGAGTAATCGAGAAAAATAAGACATGGGAGCTTGTTAATCAGCCAATTGACAAAGAAATAATTGGTCTGAAATGGGTCTACAAGACAAAATACAACGAAGATGGTTCGATTCAGAAGCACAAGGCAAGGCTAGTTGCAAAAGGATATTCCCAGCAACCAGGAATCGACTACAACGAGACATTCGCCCCAGTCGCTCGCATGGAAACAATCCGAATGGTGTTAGCCTTGGCAGCTCAACTCAAAATGAAAGTCCACCAATTGGACGTAAAGTCAGCGTTCCTGAACGGAGAACTTGAAGAAGAGGTGTACGTTGAACAACCACAAGGATATGTCCGAAAAGGAAAAGAAAAAATGGTTTATCGTCTACGGAAAGCACTATATGGCCTGAAGCAAGCACCGCGTGCATGGAACAGCAAAATCGACAAGTATTTCCGAGATAATGGATTTCAGAAAAGTCCAAGTGAGCCATCCCTCTACATTAAAAAACAAGGTACGGATTTTCTAATTGTCTGTCTCTACGTTGATGATTTAATTTACGCCAGCACAAAACAAGAGATGGCAGAAAATTTTAAGAAGGAGATGATGAAAGAATATGAGATGACAGACTTAGGACTTATGCGATATTTTCTTGGGATTCAAGTAAAACAATCTCCAGAAGAAATATTCATTTCTCAAGAAAAATATGCGGAAGACTTACTGAAAAGGTTCAACATGATGGATTGCAAACCAATTTCAACTCCAATGGGTACTAATGAGAAGTTGATAAAAAATGATGGAGCGCCAAAAGTAGATCCAACCTTATTCAGAAGTCTAGTCGGCTCACTGATCTACTTAACAAATACAAGGCCAGACATCGTCAATGCAACCAGCATTGTTTCTCGGTTTATGAGCGAGCCAAGCAAGTTACACTACGCCGCCGCAAAAAGAATTCTTCGATATATCAAGGGAACAAAGAATTTTGGCATCAAGTATACAAGAGAAAAAGATAATGATTTAATTGGCTTCACAGATAGCGATTGGGCAGGTTCTATTGAAGACCGAAAGAGCACATCAGGCTATGTTTTCTGTATGGGAACAAAAGTTATCTCTTGGAGTTCCAAAAAACAAAGTACGGTGACACTATCGTCAGCCGAAGCAGAGTACATAGCATCAACAAGTGCAGCATGTGAAGCAGTATGGTTGAGAAGATTAATGGCCGACATACAACAAAGGCAAAATCAGCCGACGACTATCTACTGTGACAATATGTCTACAATTGCTATGACAAAAAATCCAGTCTTCCACGGACGAACGAAGCATATAGAGCTACGACACCACTTCATCAGAGGGATGGTAGAAAACAAGGAAATTGAGCTCCAATTTTGTCCAACACAAGAACAAAATGCGGACATATTCACAAAAGCAGTCACGGCGGATAAGTTCAACCATTTTAGAGAAAAGCTTAACATCACAAATTAAGAGGGGGTGTTAAAGATATTAGATAATTTGTGATGGTCTAGATTAGCTAAAACACCCATGGGCTTATCTCCATTGATTGGGCCCAGTCTAGAGATATCTAGACTCTTCTCTTTTTTAGTTAGAAATTCAATTGTAGACTCTAGAATATTCCATGTCTCTAGGTCCCTTGGTCATGGTCTAGAATATTCAATCTCTAGACTAATCTTAGATTGATCAAGTGTTCTCTAGAATGTTTTATTTCTAGAGTGTTCCATTGATCCTATAAATAGGCAATCAATGGGTTCATTTTGATTATTCAACAACAATCAAAAACTCAAGTGAGTGAAGAAGTGAGTAGAGTGAGAGCTAGAGTTAGTAAGAGCCAAAAGAGCCTTTTGTAAACATAGTGAGCCAAAGAGCTACACTAAATTTCCTTGTAAACATTTTCCATTTCAAAAATTAATCAAAGCCTCACTTTTCTTAAACCAATAATTTTCAATTAACCAACCTCTTTTCCTATACCCATTTCTCAAATCATTTCCATAAATCCCATCACACTTCCGCATTGCGCCAACAAATTTGGTATCAGAGCAAACCTAACCCAGTAATCCTAAAACTCTAC
>NC_039358.1:228814917-228843183 GCF_003573695.1 Papaver somniferum
AACTATGCCCAAAGTCTAATTCCAATTTTTGATGGTGAGAGTTACGATTATTGGAGTCTACAAATGAAGACACTATTCATTTCACAAGACCTATGGGATTTTATAGAAGAAGGTTATAAAGTACCAGAGTCGGCAGAAACTCTGTCGTCATGGACGGACGCAGAGAAAAAGGAGTATAAGGAAAATAAGAAGAAAGATGCTAAAGCATTACTGTTTCTACAACAGGGCGTAACCAAAGCTATTTTTCCTCGAATTTCGGTGGCGAAAACTTCACAGGAGGCCTGGAATATTCTCAAAGTAGCATTCCAAGGATCAGAAAAGGTAATCTCCATTAAACTACAAAATTTATGGCGAGATTTTGATAATTTACTTATGAAAGAAAATGAAACTATCCAGAATTTCTTCTCAAGAGTTACTGGCATAGTAAATCAAATCAGTAGTTATGTAGATACCATTGAAAATAAAAGAGTGGTAGAAAAGATATTAAGAAGCTTACCATTCAAATTTGATCATATCGTCGCTGCCATTGAAGAATCAAAAAATTTATCGACTCTCTCGGTACATGAATTAATGGGTTCACTCGAGGCGCACGAGAAAAGAATAAATAGGTTCGCGGAGCAACCATTGGAGCAGGCATTTCAATCAAAAATAAATTTCAGTGAGAAGAAAAATACAGAAGCCAAAAAAGAAAGCTCCAGAGGGGGATCGTCATCCAACTCGCAGTACGAGAAAGGGTCGACGTCAAATCAAGGACCCAGAAATTTCTACCGCGGACGTGGAAAAGGAAAAGGAGGTTATACAAACAACAATCAAAGGTACGGAAAAAATAACTCCTCAAATCTCCGATGCAATGTTTGCAAAAAGTTTGGACATGCAACTGAAGATTGCAAGTATAAGTGCACCAAGTGTGATAAATTAAATCACATGGAGAAAGATTGTTGGCTTAATGAAGCAAACTATTCCGAGAAAAACAATTCTCAGAATCAAGTATTCTATTCCTGCCTCACCTCGCAACAAGAATCGCAAGGTATATGGTACGTCGACAGCGGATGCAGCAGCCATATGACAGGAAACAAAGAATATTTCGTAAAATTGGAGGAACAAGAGATTCCGCCTGTCAAACTTGGAGATGGAAAGTTCCAGAATGTTGAAGGAAGAGGAGTCATATCCGTACGTACAAGGTCAGGTAAAACTCGATACATATCTGATGTTCTTTATGTTCCTGGCCTAGCTCAAAATTTATTAAGTGTTGGACAACTTATAAGAAAAGGGTACTCACTACATTTCGAAGACGGAGAATGCACAATTTATGATAAAATTAATAATCAATTGGTGGCAAAAGTAAAAATGTCAGGAAATTTTGTCTTTCCCCTATCTATGTCATCAATTGAAAATTGTGCAATGAGTACCAACCATATTGACGAAGGAAAGCTATGGCATTTGAGATACGGGCATCTAAACTACAGATCCTTGAAGGTTCTTAAATCAAATAACATGGTAATTGGTCTTCCCAATATCATCGATGGAGATAAAATATGTGAAGGCTGTATTCTTGGGAAGTTTCATAGACTTCCATTTACAAACAAATCGTGGAGAGCAAGAAAGCCCCTCGAATTGGTGCACGCCGATATTTGCGGTCCGACAAGAACAACCTCACTCAACAACAGAAGATATTTTCTTTTATTCGTGGATGATTATACCAGGATGATGTGGGTGTATATTCTCGAGCAAAAGTCCGAGGCATTCACTAAATTCCGAGAATTCAAGGCGCTGGCAGAGAAGCAAAGTGGCCATCAATTGAAGATTTTCCGTACAGACCGTGGTGGAGAATTTACTTCAAAAGAGATTATCAACTACTGCAAAGAAAATGGAATTAAGAAGGAGCTAACCGTTCGATACACTCCACAACAAAACGGCGTCGCGGAAAGAAAAAATCGTACGATCGTGGAAATGGCTCGGAGTATGCTAAAAGCAAGGAAGCTACCTAATAGCTACTGGGCAGAAGCAGTCAACACGGCGGTTTACATCCTTAACCGTTCTCCAACAAAGGCAGTTCTCAACAAGACTCCATATGAAGCTTGGCATAAGAAAAAGCCCGAGATAACTTCTTTCAGAATTTTTGGTTGCGTTGCATATTCACATATTCCATCTCAACACAGAGAAAAGTTTGATGAAAAAGGAGAAAAGCTAATATTCATCGGATATAGCGAGGAGTCTAAAGCCTATAGACTTCTAAAGCCAGATACAAATGAACTGGTAATATCAAGAGACGTTATCTTTGATGAATTCAAAGCTTGGGATTGGAATGATGAACCAGATAACCACGAGTCTCCACTAGTCATCGAAGAAGAGCCAGATCAGCCACGTCAGGAAGAAAGTACTCCACCAGCAAGCCCGAGGTCTCCTAGTCCAACACAACAAAGTCCAAGTTCATCGGAAGCAAGCGCCCCACCTAGAAAGGTGCGTTCCCTAAGAGATATTTATGAAATATCTAATTATGCATTTATAGCACTAGAGCCTCAAAGATATGAGGAAGCGGCAAAAGAAGAAAAATGGAGAGACGCCATGGACGAAGAAATGCGAGTAATCGAGAAAAATAAGACATGGGAGCTTGTTAATCAGCCAATTGACAAAGAAATAATTGGTCTGAAATGGGTCTACAAGACAAAATACAACGAAGATGGTTCGATTCAGAAGCACAAGGCAAGGCTAGTTGCAAAAGGATATTCCCAGCAACCAGGAATCGACTACAACGAGACATTCGCCCCAGTCGCTCGCATGGAAACAATCCGAATGGTGTTAGCCTTGGCAGCTCAACTCAAAATGAAAGTCCACCAATTGGACGTAAAGTCAGCGTTCCTGAACGGAGAACTTGAAGAAGAGGTGTACGTTGAACAACCACAAGGATATGTCCGAAAAGGAAAAGAAAAAATGGTTTATCGTCTACGGAAAGCACTATATGGCCTGAAGCAAGCACCGCGTGCATGGAACAGCAAAATCGACAAGTATTTCCTAGATAATGGATTTCAGAAAAGTCCAAGTGAGCCATCCCTCTACATTAAAAAACAAGGTACGGATTTCCTAATTGTCTGTCTCTACGTTGATGATTTAATTTACGCCAGCACAAAACAAGAGATGGCAGAAAATTTTAAGAAGGAGATGATGAAAGAATATGAGATGACAGACTTAGGACTTATGCGATATTTTCTTGGGATTCAAGTAAAACAATCTCCAGAAGAAATATTCATTTCTCAAGAAAAATATGCGGAAGACTTACTGAAAAGGTTCAACATGATGGATTGCAAACCAATTTCAACTCCAATGGGTACTAATGAGAAGTTGATAAAAAATGATGGAGCGCCAAAAGTAGATCCAACCTTATTCAGAAGTCTAGTCGGCTCACTGATCTACTTAACAAATACAAGGCCAGACATCGTCAATGCAACCAGCATTGTTTCTCGGTTTATGAGCGAGCCAAGCAAGTTACACTACGCCGCCGCAAAAAGAATTCTTCGATATATCAAGGGAACAAAGAATTTTGGCATCAAGTATACAAGAGAAAAAGATAATGATTTAATTGGCTTCACAGATAGCGATTGGGCAGGTTCTATTGAAGACCGAAAGAGCACATCAGGCTATGTTTTCTGTATGGGAACAAAAGTTATCTCTTGGAGTTCCAAAAAACAAAGTACGGTGGCACTATCGTCAGCCGAAGCAGAGTACATAGCATCAACAAGTGCAGCATGTGAAGCAGTATGGTTGAGAAGATTAATGGCCGACATACAACAAAGGAAAAATCAGTCGACGACTATCTACTGTGACAATATGTCTACAATTGCTATGACAAAAAATCCAGTCTTCCACGGACGAACGAATCATATAGAGCTACGACACCACTTCATCAGAGGGATGGTAGAAAACAAGGAAATTGAGCTCCAATTTTGTCCAACACAAGAACAAAATGCGGACATATTCACAAAAGCAGTCACGGCGGATAAGTTCAACCATTTTAGAGAAAATCTTAACATCACAAATTAAGAGGGGGTGTTAAAGATATTAGATAATTTGTGATGGTCTAGATTAGCTAAAACACCCATGGGCTTATCTCCATTGATTGGGCCCAGTCTAGAGATATCTAGACTCTTCTCTTTTTTAGTTAGAAATTCAATTGTAGACTCTAGAATATTCCATGTCTCTAGGTCCCTTGGTCATGGTCTAGAATATTCAATCTCTAGACTAATCTTAGATTGATCAAGTGTTCTCTAGAATGTTTTATTTCTAGAGTGTTCCATTGATCCTATAAATAGGCAATCAATGGGTTCATTTTGATCATCCAACAACAATCAAAAACTCAAGTGAGTGAAGAAGTGAGTAGAGTGAGAGCTAGAGTTAGTAAGAGCCAAAGAGCCTTTTGTAAACATAGTGAGCCAAAGAGCTACACTAAATTTCCTTGTAAACATTTTCCATTTCAAAAATTAATCAAAGCCTCACTTTTCTTAAACCAATAATTTTCAATTAACCAACCTCTTTTCCTATACCCATTTCTCAAATCATTTCCATAAATCCCATCACACTTCCGCATTGCGCCAACAGAAAACACTCTTGAAATCAGGTGGAAATCCACACTCCATTCTTCTAATGAAGTCTGTCTTAGATCTCAAAGTTTCACCTTCAATCTTTTTCAGATCAGGATTTTGTTTAAAGGTGATAAGTTTTCCTTTCCATGGTTCATGGCTCATCTCTGATATTACCAAACCAAGAGCCACAGAAACATCCATTGGCGTTCCAGTCATACTCCCCGACACATCAGCAACTGCAAGAGAGTCTTTAAGTTTACCAATTCTCGACAAGTCTTCCACCATTCGTTTCCATTGAAGCTCAGTAACGCTGCAATCATTTTCTTCTTCAAATCTTAAAGACTGAATGATCTGGTGAGGTAACAAGGCTCCAGCAGCTATCTTGTACTTCTTATTTTCATCCAAATCATGACAGAGACTCCAGCCTTCACTGTTGCTAGCGTCATCCACAGGGAATTTATTTTCCACTAGCTTTTTCAGATTTGATAGCTTTGAAACTAGATGAGAACCCACAAATATTGTCTGTTCCTCTTCTTGGGATTTCGTTAATTATGCTAACTTTTATTTGACTTCATCCATGAACTGAGTTCTCTCATTCCTACCAAGAATATTCACTTTATCTTCTAGTTTATCGAATCGGTTACTTAGTCCCTCCACCTTATTGTTCATCAAATCAACAGAATCAATCAGGTTCTCCAGAAGAGTCTCTAAATTAGTATTCTTCCCAGCCCAACTTGGCATACCACCACCACCACCCATTTTTTCTTTCATCGAAAACCTACTTGGCATACCACCGCCACCACCCATTATTTCTTCTTTCAAAAACTAAATGCCAAAGAAGAATAACACAAAATCAAGGAAGCAATAGTATGAATTCGACTAAATTGTTTAGAGAAGGGTAAGATGTCTTTAACAAAACTTAATAGACTGTACGTATTTATTGGCTTGCACCAGGACTACTACTAGCATTCCTAAAATCACTAGAATTCTAAATAAAGGACATAATAAGATAAGGAAACAAATAAGACTTCTAAACTAAGGCTAACGACAATTATAAGTGTTGGTTTATTCTTAGAAACGAGCTAAGAAAGTGTTATTGTTGTTGTTCATTAGAGAGAGTAGAGTTTTGGGGGAAGGAAGAAGAAGAAGAAGAACCACTTCGATCGAGGTATCATCGCCATACAAACAAGAACACTGGATCATAATGGGTCTGACGAAAAGTTGTGATAAACTTTTGAAGTCTCCATCGACTAATGCAAAATATCCCCAGAATTGCCTCAAAGGATCATTCTCTCAGTCGGTAGTCTCAGAAAATACTGTTAACAAAACCAAGGTCTATGCTGATCATGATTATCGTGATAATCCTGGTTATTATGACAGATATGAGGGTCAGACTGATTATGAGAATTGTGATGATACTGATGAGGATGAGGTAATTAAGAAAAGAAGAACGACATATTTACCCGGTGATAGGGTGCTTCATGGTAGATCTCCTGGTGGTTATCCTTCCTCTCGATCTCTGGATCATCGGGATTCTTCTGATTGTTTTGATCCTTCTGATGATGGTGCTGAAGTAAGAGAAACTCGTAAGTTAACTATCATGAAAAAGAAAAACCATATTTTTGTTAGTATTTTGAATAAGGCAGTAGTAGACTAAGTCATATCTGTTAGTAGTCGGTAGTAGTGCTTCCTAGTTTGTCGCCATTCCTGGTAGTGTGCCGTTGTTTCTGTTTTGCACGTTTCTTGTTATTAACTTATTGTAGCATCTATAAATAGGTTTTTGATTTCCCTTGAAGTTGTATTGAAGATTAAGCAATAAACAGTATATCTTCTTCTTCATTCTCTGTGTACAGATTTGGTTCTTCAATATCCAAAATCTGGCATCAGCGCTAGGTGGTCATAAAGTGTTTGCTTTTATTCCTGTGTGAGTTTTTTTTTTCTTGTCTTTGTTGTGAGAGTGAGAGTGAGAGTGATAGTTGAGTAACTATCAGTAATGGCGTCTGAAACTTTTGTGCAACCTGCAATTCCTCGTTTTGATGGTCACTATGATCCTTGGAGCATGTTGATGGAGAACTTCATAAGATCCAAGGAGTTTTGGCATCTTATTGAGGATGGTGTTAATGAACCAGTTAATAGGGTTGCAGAACTAGCTTTCACTCCTGAAAACAAGTTGAAGTTAGATAAAGAAAGGTTACATGATTTGAAGGTGAAGAAATATTTGTTCCAAGCTATTGATAGGCCAATCTTGGAAACAACCCTTGACAGGAGTTCTTCCAAAGCAATCTGGGATTCGAAGAAAAGTTATCAAGGAACAGGAAAAGTCAAGAGAGCTTACTTACAAGCATTAAGGTCAGACTGGGAAAATCTGAGAACGCAAGTAGGTGAATCTGTTTCTGATTACTTGGCTAGGACGATGTCAATCGAAAATAAGATGTGAAGCCATGGTGAAAAGATGGGCGATGTTGTTATCATCGAGAAGGTGCTGAGATCCATGACGTCGAAGTTCGATTATGTTGTGTGTTCGATTGAAGAGTCAAAAGATATTGATACTCTTTCAATTGATGAGCTAACAAGTTCGTTGATGATTCACGAGCAAAGAATTAATCAACATGAGGTGGTCGAACAAGCATTGCAGCTGCAACACTCCAACAAGGGTAGTCCTTCAAAGAAGAAGGATAAAGGCAAGGAACATGGTGATGGTGTCATGCTATCGATAAATCAAAAGTGCAATGTCGTCGATGTAAGAGGAATGGTGAAAGGTCGAATTTTGCAGAAAAAAGATGATGATACAGAAATAAGTTTGTTAATGGCATGTCATCACCAAGAGGAGATTGACCATCGAAACGATATGTGGTACTTGGATACAGGTTCAAGTAACCACATGTGTGGAGATAAATCCTTTTTTAGTGATTTGGATGAAACTTTTATAAGTACTCTAAAGTTTGGGGATAATTCTACTATTGATGTGAAGGGAATAGGAGATATAAAATTTCAAGCCAAAAACAACACTCAGCAAGTCATCTCAAATGTGTTTTATGTTCCTGGTTTGAAGAGCAATCTACTAAGTTTCGGACAACTCTAATAAAAGGGCTATGAACTCACTCTTAAGAATGGAGTTTTCCGAATTGAAGACCCGAAGAGTGGCTTGATTACCCAGGTACAAATGACTCTTTCCTTTGTTTCTGAGAAATGATGGTCTTCATTGTTTTTCTAGTATAGTGAACGATCCATCGTGGTTATGGAATCTTCTTTATGGACATCTGAACTTCAAGGGTCTGAGGCTCCTATATCAAAGAGATATGGTGAAGGTATTACCTCAAATTGATTTGCAAGAACAATTATGTGAAGGTTGTGTTGTTGGTAAACAACACAGAGACTCATTTCCTAAAGAAAGTAAATGGCGAGCTATGAAGGTGTTGGAGTTGGTTCATACCGATATATGTGGGCCGATCACACCACTGTCAAACGGTAACAAGCGGTAATTTATTGCCTTTATTGATGATTTTAGTCGCAAAACTTGGGTTTACTTATTGAATGCAAAATCTGAAGCTTTTTCTGTATTCAAAGAGTTTAAGGTTCTTGTTGAGAAAGATGCAGGGTGTCTCATTAAGACCTTACACTAGTGGAAAACAGAAGTTCCGCGACCGTCAGGACAGGTCATATATCCGAGTTAAATGACCCTTTCTAACGGCCTCTGAAGGGGTCGCTGATAAAGCGTCTTTTAATTAGACGACCCTAAGTCGTGGGTCTCTGAACTGAGACTGTTTCTAAGCGTAACTGGACACTGACTCGTGAAATCGGTCGTAGATTTGAATTATAATATAAAAAAAATGGATTCAGATTTGCTGAAATGCCTGAATGGCTGAATTAATTTGACTGCCATTGAAGTCAGATTGAAGTCAAGTCAAACAAAAGTCAAGTCAAACTCAAGTCAAGTCAAATTGAAGTCAATTATAAAGTCAAGTCAAGTAAATCCCCACTGAAATTCAAATCCACCTTCAAATTTAACTGAAGTTTGTAATCAAACCGAGAATTTTAACATTCATATTCAATTTATCCATTGGGTTCAAAATTACACAAAAAGTGGATAAAATACTGAGTTCAGAGAATACATAAGCTAGCTAGTAAATTCTAACAACAACATGCTAAACCAATAGAGAACTGATAAAAAAACCAAAATGATAATTAAGCACCTCCGATTAAAATGAATTAGCCAATACTTCACAAATGATATCAAGCAGATCCTCCATGTGTTGTGTCTGTGGTTCACATGCGACTTCCTGTAAAGCAAATCAACAACAACACAATGTCTTTGTTCAGTACATAATACACGGTAGAACAAAATAAGTTACTAGATATAGATCATGTAGACAACAATGTAAGGTAATTTGACAGACATTCTAGCAATTGGTTCCTGGAGTAGCTGGAAGCACATATGTGAGAGGTAATTTGACAGATTAAACCTAGATATAGGTCATGTAGACAACCGTTGGCTCATCAATTGCAGGGATCAAACCATAATTATTTCCATTCTACCAGACTAATTAAGACCACAACTATGATTCACATCACTTGAACATCTTATATAATCCAAGAAAAACTCATTGTTATACACAATCATAAACTCAACATACTTTCCAATCCACTGATAGCTGCAATCATTTCAATCATCACTAACAATCTCAATTTCCCTGCACCACTACCAGCAGATTCAACAACCTCATCATTAACAGTGCTAAAAACTTATTTGCTGCATCATTTCCATACATACAAATTCTCTGTGATTCAACCATAATTTTAACTACAATCATAACCATAACCTAATCTAGGTGATCATGTGTGAGGTAAATTTGACAAATCAAACCTTAGTTGTATGTATTCTAGAAGGGCACATCACATATGTAACTTAACAACTAATAATATTAGCTGGGGTGATGATAACTATAAAAAGGTTCAAGGTTTTTTGTCAACCCACATGTGCGCAGGGGGAGCTACATGATTTCCACCAGTGGAATTATAAGGTGTTGGGAAAGTTCATTCACGTGTATCCCCATTTCTCGTGCCCTTGGAAATACAACCAATTGTAGAAAATAAAATTAATACTAAAGTAAAAGAGCTAACATAATAAATATGGAATCTACTATAAGAGACATATAAGAAGAAATAGAATTAATCTCACCCGAGTTTCTCCATTCCAATACTCATCATCTCCAACAGTTGTCAAAATTGACGGAGCTTCATTCGTATTTGCAGTGAAAACAAATGGGTCTTCCAGTGAATTCTTGTTGGGATCTGATCGTATTGGAGATTCCAAAACCAAATTCCAATGTTCCCTTCTCACATCTCTGCAGTAAAAAACTTTTCTAGCTTGAGAAGCATGGATGAATGGCTCGTCGGCTTCTTTTGAGCTTCTCATAAACCTTATGAAGTTGACAAACCTCAACTTTGTATCTGGATCTACATATTATCCATGTACTTTGTCTTCGACTCGCACCCAATCACAGTAAAAAATAATTTCTGTAAAAACTCCGTAATCCAGTTCAAGTATATGTTGTAGAATACCGTAGTACGTAGTATCGTGATCGACCAAGTTCGTATCTCTGGAACTTGCTCTGAAGCTGGTGTAAGCATCCATGGTGACTCCACTATTTTGTGTAATTAAATTTTTTTTCTGCATCGTGTAAAACAGATGGCCATTAACAAAATATGAGTTGTACGAAACTGTAGCAAAAGTAGGACCAATTGCCATCCTACAAAAATCTGTCATGGGAGTGCCTTCAAGTTGTTTCTGCATCCATTCAATGTAGTCTGTAGGTTTTATCCTTCCGATAAAATTTTGGTTCAAATTACAAATATATGTCTCGCACTTCCTATCAAACAACACACAAAGTGACACGTGATAAGCATTAATTAGTAAATCAAGAAACATAATCAAGTAGTACTACTGCTTAACCTCGCTTCGAGCGAGCACACACAGAATTTTGAAGAAACATAATTGCTGAAATTCACTGCCTACTACATGATCTCTAAATGAAATAAAAGTAACAGCAAGAAACATGGATGATTAAAAATGAGCTACAATAATATATACTAGACCCCTTCCACAGATGCAGGTCCAATTTAAAGACTGCCGAAAAGAGCATCACTACAGCTCAGATGTGAGAAATATAAAGAGGGGAATGTGGATATCTCAAGGCAATTGTAGAAAATACAATTGAAGCTCCGATTAAACAGATTGCACTCACATATTTTCAACCAATAAACAATCATCAACCCACTCCTACAAAAATATTGAAGGACATTTAATGTCTGTAACCCCAGTAAAAACGGTATCTCTAATCTGCACCAAACCATGTCTTCTTTACAGGTTATTTACATACATTCTTATTACTCAGTAGAAGGCCAACCGATCGTCTCACAAGTACGTAAGGCTATGAAAGTCTTGAATAAGCATCTTTAATTTCTAATTACCAAGTACTGCCTATATTTTCAATATTTTCCTCATCTATCTGAAACAAAATTTCATTACAGCTTTAGCATGTGGTAGTTAACTGTTGGTTTAAGTTCACTGATTAGTACTACATTCATGAGTTTGAACTTTAAAGATAATACATAGGTGATGAAATGATCTAAAGAGAAATCAACTTAGGATTTACTTACGCTATTCAGTATTTTCATCCGAATGTCTCAATATCCACAAACGAACTTGTTCATACTCTACGGTGGTGAGCAGATATGGTTTTCCTTGTGAATCAGGTGGGTGTGGGCCTTCATAAACATCATTGGGCATTGACATCTTTCCACGACACTTAAAAGACTTTCTCCTCGCTTCAGGAAGTATCTCGATGCAATGGCGCGCTCCTTCATTGACTTCATATTGTTTTTTAATTGATCCTTCTACATAATTTTTATTGCGACCAAGAACCTTGTAGTACCTCATCATCCTGCACTTGTAGTTAGTAAACAAATATATGTAAGTTTCACTTAGTTCAAAAAAGAATAAACTACAGGAATATTAGTAACTAAAGAATTGTCTATACCTCTCCTAAGGGTACATCCACCTTAACTGAACATGCCCCAATTTATGTGCCTCCCTGCCAAGTGTACGAAAACATGAGTCAAACTAACAAAAAAAAGCAGGCGGGAAATACATTTCAAACACACATATTGACTCCACCACACGTTCTTGCATTTTATTTCATAGCAATTAGGGTCCATTAGATCAAGATGTTCTTGAGGAATTTCTTGGTAAACATGTGTTGCCAAGTATACGACAGATCTTGATACAGTTCCTGTTGGACTTTGCTGCTCCATCACATGACAACGACGAGAAATTCCATCCCTTCCAGTAGTATGTAGAGCTTTCAGTAGCTTTCTTGACTCCTTCCCTATTTCCCTTAGTTTCTTATCCTTATCTGTAATACACAAATCAACAAAGCGTTCCCAATCATCTCTCCTAACACTTGCTAGTCTATTGTTCTTTTTCGCAGCAACAATATCAAACTTATCGCACCACTTTCTAAGTTTAGTCTTTTTGTTTTTCCATGATTTATTTTCCATCCTTAAAACCTTGTCCTTGATGACTTCAGGTACCTTGTACTCATTCTTAAGGCTCCTCCAAATTTCATCCTTATAATCCGATGAGACTATCCTCCAATCCTCATAATGTGGTGAGACAACATTCCTAGTTATTACTCCAATTCTGGAAGCATATTTCTTTGAAATATCTTCTATTGGTTGTCCCAAGGAATTGAATGAAATTTCTGGAAGTTGATCGTCTATCGAAAGAAAAAAAAATTAGATGTCAATTGATAACATATCACATAAAGTGAACTGAAAAACAGAGTTTTGTATTATACCATTTATCATGCTTTTCTCGGTATCGCCAGGATCATTATCTTCCTGATGAAAAGCGTTGTGCCATCCATGTCCCTCTGCTTGATTCCCAGTACCTTGGCTTGGAGAATTGTCACCATCTGACGAAGACACACGTTGACGGATGTCTAGCTGTGTGTGCACCATCAGTTGATGGAGAGCCTTGTGAATTGAGCAACCCCCTTGGCCAGTTCACTTCATTAGAGCAGGAGTAGTAGTATGCGATCTAGTACTAGCAGACCTAGTACTTCCAGTTCTGAATCGGCTGCTGCTACCACCAATAGGATGTCTTGCCATATTTGTCCACAAGAAAATCACTTTGAAAAAGATTAACAACCATAACACAAAAACCTATAGAGATAATACCACTATCAATACTAACACCGAAGAATAGAAACTATAAACATCTGATTAGAAAAACTTTCAATTATTGCAAGTTGCTCTAAATTACTAAACTATAATGCATCCATTAAATTTACAATCAAACTACAAATATTCTACCAAAACAAATAAACCGAAACAAGAAAAAATGAGAAGAATTTCTGCCAAATGGAAACTTTGCTCTGAACCATATGATGTAACTAACGTTTAATTATTTGAATATTTACAATCCTCTACTAATAAAATGGAAGTCCAAAATCAGTACATAACACAATGAACGCCTCCAGTGAACTCATTTATGACTCTTATGTATATCTGCAAATGATCTAGAACTTAATTTTAAATAGAGATTTTGAGAAATGATAACCCCAAACTCACCACTTCAACCCACATAATCGGTACAGTAGATGCTTATAATGAAAATCAACACCAAAGAACTTAAAAAAATGTCTTAGTTAGGCATACAATCACTCCACTCAACGAATTTTCTACCATATAATACAAGCCTTCTAATGAAACAACACAGTTCCACATGCCAAAATCCAAAGTTACAGAACAATCAATTTAAGGAAGACATACAAATAACTTACTACCATCAGGTTATCAACACACATAGAAAATTCCTCAAGCCTTTCTACCAAACAAATCCTACCATCATTCATCACCAACAACAAAACCTAACCAACAAAATAATTATCATATCCTACTCAACTGTTGACATCAACTGTACCTGCTGTTTGTAAAATCAAACCCTAGAAACTCTGAATTGAGAGATTAACCTGAAACCAAAGAATAAACGCACAAAAATTAAAACCCAATAATACAAAAACAAATAAAACAGAAATAAAAATTAAACCGAAACCCTAACTCACCTGATTTTGTTTGTAAAATCAAACCCCATAAACTCTGAATTGAGAGATTAATCTGAAATCAAAGAAGAAACGAAAAAAATTAAACCCAATGATAAAAAAAAACAGAAAAAAATTAAACTGAAACCCTAACTCACCTGATTTTGTTTGTAAAATCAAACCCTAGAAACTCTGAATTGAGAGATTAACCTGAAATCAAAGAATAAACGAAAAAAAATTAAAACCCAATGATAAAAAACAAATAAAACTGAAAAAATTAAACTGAAAGCCTAACTTACCTAATTTTGTTTGTAAAATTAAACCCTAATTACACAAAATCCAAATACGCAGAAGGTATATCAAATTTCTATTAGGTATCAGATGAATTCATGCTGGAGTTTCTGCTAGTTCGTTCGGTGGTGTTGAGAGAGAAGAGGGTTTGTGCTGCAGGGATAAGGGAAGAGAGAGAGCGAAGGAGATAGGTGAAGAGAGAGGGATATGTGAAGAGATATATATATGGGCCGATAATACCGAAGTTGTTATTCCCAATCTCGAGATTAAACATATCTTGACCGTGCAAAATGGCGCAAACATTCCCACCCAGAAAAGCACCAGTTCTACATCGCTGGTCAAGGGTCGTTGAATCGGTAGTTGTTTGATGGAAAGATGGTAAATAAATTTTCCATATCAGAGACGACTTACTAAGCTCTCGGAATTTTTCCTTTTTTTTTCCATATCAGTGACCGTTATGTGTGGTCAACGATCCAACTACCGATAATGGGGGACTCTGATGTGAGTCACAAAAACCTCATTTTCCACTAGTGTTAAGGTTAGATCGTGGTGGTGAATATAAGTCTAATGAATTTTCTGATTTTTGTAAGAAAGATGGCATCAAACGGCAATTTACAGCAGCTTTTACCCCACAGCAGAATGGTGTAGCGGAGCGCAAAAATCGTACGATTTTGAATATGGTGCGAAGCGTGATGTACACATCTGGAGTTCCCAAGAAGTTTTGGCCTGAAGTTGTACAGTGGAGTATTTATGTGCTGAATAGAAGTCCTACACAATCAGTCATAAACATGACACGAATCGACGCGTGGAGCGGTGAAAAACCTCGTGTATCACACTTGCGGGTATTTGGTTGTATCGCTTATGCTCATGTGCCGGATGAGAAGCGGAAAAAGCTTGATGATAAATGGGGTAAAATGTGTTTTTCTTGGTTATAGTGATGTTTCAAAAGCTTACAAGTTGTTTGATCCTATAACAGAAAAAATTCTCATCAGTCGAGATGTTGGTGAGTTCATTCCAGTTGAAGATGATTTTGTAGGAAGTACAAGTACATAAATCCACATTCCTGTTATTTCACCTCCAAGCTCACCAGAACTGCAGCACATCGCAACACCAAATGCTCATACAGAACAAGGTTCTCCATCAAGCTTACCTACTTCACCTGAGTTAGAAACTTCTCAACCATCTGTTGCAGCGTCAAGACCTCGTCGTACAATTAATAGACCTTTTTGGATGGAATATTATCAACTACAAGTTTCTGGTGGTGATTCTTCCCAAATTCACTTTGCTTTATTGGCTGATAGTGATCCGCTAAACTTCAGAGATGTTGTTCAAGATCCAAAGTGGCTAGTCGCTATGGATGCTGAAATCAAAGCGATAGAGAAGAATAATACTTGGGAGTTGACAGACCTTCTGTATGGTCATAAACCCATTGGTGTTAAGTGGGTTTATAAAACAAAGTACAATTCAGATGGTGTTGTTGACAAGTACAAAGCAAGGTTGGTTGTCAAAAGTTACGTGCAAGAAAAGGGAGTCGACTATGATGAAGTGTTTGCTCCAGTGGCGCGGCATGACACCATCAAGTTACTTATTGTACTATCAACTCAGAATTCGTGGCCCGTATTCCAGTTAGATGTGAAATCAGCTTTCTTAAATGGGGACTTACAAGCGACTGTTTATGTTGATCAGCCTCCTGGGTACGTAAGAAAGGGAAGCGAGAAGAAGGTGTAATGACTGTGAAAAGCATTATATGGACTGAAACAAGCTCCACGAGCTTGGTACAGTCGTATTGAAGCTTACTTCCTCAAGATGGGTTTTCAGAAATCTCCACATGAGCCTACATTGTTTGTGCAAACCAAACCAGATGGGAAGTTTCTGGTTGTGTGTTTCTATGTGGATGACTTGATTTACACCGGTAATGATCGTTTGATGTATGAAGAGTTCAAAGCATCGATGATGGCGGAGTTTGAAATGTCTGACCTTGGAATGCTGCATTATTTCCTTGGTTTAGAAGTGGTGTAGTGAAATAGAGGTACATTTCTATCTCAAAAGAAATATGTTTCTGAAATTTTAACTAGATTTCAAATGGATATGAGTTTAGCTGCACGTTAACTGGAGTTGGATGGATTATGGATAGGACTTATCTCATTCACACTCTATTGTTTTGGCTTTTGTTGTGTTGTCTTTGAATCATTTTTACTTTATGGGTTTTTATCTTTTGAAATGCTTGTGTGCCGAGTATCGTGTACTCTTGTTTAGATTGGCTAACAAAAGAAAAGCTCATGAACTAGTGTTTTCTCTTCTTTCTCTCTTTTTAACTTGTAATATCTATGCCAACATGAAAAAAATCTTAACTTGTTTAAAATTTCATACATAGATAATTCAAATGATAATTTCTATTGTAATATCTGGCAAATCAAAAAATAAAAAACTACCCGAAACACAAATAGTAAAGAAACAAAATCATATTAATGGATAAGACGCCTTCTTGTATCAGTATTACCCACATCACATGGAAGCACTAATCCGTTTTTCTTCTGCTTCAAACACATATCAGCAGTTTCAGAATTTTCCAATAATAGCTGCCTAAATCTTGACGCGCGTGCTCCAGGCATGATCTTTGACAACCTAATGGCCTCAGACCTCTTCTTCATTTCCTCCGTATCCTTCTTAGCTGGTGATGATGATCTTCTGCAAGGTAACTGAACATTACAAACCTCCATATGATCACGGAACATTGAGTAACTAATATCTGCATCTGGAAGTGGTTCATCTGACATCTTCTCTGACTTCGGAATCTTCTCTAACTTCGGAATCTTCATCTGATAATTTATTAATATTGTCGTTTGCTCTTCCTGGGCTTTCTTCAATTCTGATAGCTCTTCCTTCACATGCTTTTCTAATGCATTCATTTGGTTACTTAGACCGTCTACCTTATTATCAAGCAAAGCAACATTGTCAATCAACTTTCCAATCCACTACCAGTACTCTTTTCTTCTTTGATGTTGTGTGTTCAGTGCGGTTCTCCCCCCCAGCTAGCTTTGGTCTATCAACCGACCATTATGTTGGATATATAGGTCGTTGGTGTTTGGCTTTGAAATAAACTCAAACTTAGTCGGTAAGACTTGAGTTAGGATAACTCAAAATCGGTTGAAGTTTTTGAGTACTCAATCTTTGTTAAGATTTTGGGATTGACTCGAATGTGTTTACCTATGCCTAAAATCTTGGGATTTTTAATTGGACAAGTTGGAAAACTCTATTCTTGTAGGCCAAGTAACCCAATTTGGTACTTTTAGGGTTCTGCTGAATATGAAATCGAGGGGCTGATTGGCGACCAGCCACCTTAAATCCTTAGATTTTGGATTAACCACGCACCTTAGAAGACTTGTATAGAATTTGAATGATAATAAACTTAGTTCTGAAACAAGAGTTTAGATTGCTCAGTGTTGCAGTTAAATAAATAACATAAATTTAAGAAGTAAAGCATTCAACTAACGTCGACTTTGCAAACAACAAAGCCAGAGATATCATTCACATTTTTCTAAAACTGCGTAGAATGTACTAAATTAGACGTGGCTGGCGCTTATTAGCTCGCTCACGGCTTCTACTGCGGAAAAGAGAAAATTATAAGCTCATATTACAAGAGAAGAGAATGGGAGAAAATTGTAACTGAAAGAAAGATTATGCTTTTAAAGATCAAAATCCATTATGAAGTCAGATCTATTTCAATTCTTCATCAAGGAAATAAAAGACTAACAAGACTGCTAGTTTAAAGATCAATAAAATAGATCAAAAACACAAAATCCACAATGAAAATCTTCCTAGAAAACAAATAGTAATGGTTTCGAAGCTGTACAAATGTTCGATTGATCTTCGATTTCCTTGTTGTAGGATTTGTTACAATCAACCTTCAGTTTTTCTTACAACTATGGTGTTATATGATAGAGATATAGAGAGTTAGGCAGAGGAGGAGGCGACGTGGATGTGAGGAAGAAAGAAAAAGAAGGCGTTATAGTTTAGGGCTTAGTGGTTAAAGTGTAAATAAATAGGAACAATTAAATAGGTTAAAACTTTGGATAATTAAGTATCCATCGTCAAACCTTGCTGCACGTCCCAAGACTCCCAACCCAATCCCCAGGAATCGATGTTTACTCCCTACTTTTATACATTTTACATTAAACTAAATATGTAGTATTATTATTTGTATGATCAGTGACCCGCTGGTTGAACCACCGATTAATCCAGTTAACCCTGATCCAGTGATTTTACTGTTTCGCTGTCCGGTTTACATTTTAAAACATCGGCCGAAGGCCACCAAATTTTTTTTGCAGCTTATCTGTGAGAGTGAATACAGTTCGGCTATATAGATAAGCTAGCAAAAATGCAAAACATTTGTTTTGCACCTTGAACTCTTGAAGTAAGCTGAAATATGTACGTCTAAAAATATGATAAAGTTTGAATACAAGCTTTCATGTTTTTTCTGAAGTAAGTTGGAATATGTACCTCTAAAAATTGTAGAAGTTATGTACCTCTACAATTACGAGAAATTTTTCTAATAAAGCCTGAAATAAGCTCCAATACTGCCTTAATATCAAAATGAGAAGATAGGGATGAATAACACCACCCTCATAATGCCCCTCAATGAGCCAATGCAATAGCCCCGCATGTCTCATACATTAACCACCGTTTCTTCGGCATGTTACTAGTTACCTACGCGTATGAAGTGCACCAGCTAATAAGGCATATCTAGTATAAATTACTGGTAGTAGTAGTGACGACGGGTGGGCTAATATCATTAAGCTAATGGGCTAAGTTTAAAAATCCGACAAGTATCTATACCTAAAAAAATTCTAGCCGAATTAAGGGACGGGCTATAGCCACATCTAGCCCCTTGCTAGGCCCGTCTCTGACAAAAGAGAAGGGGATTGCATAGAATTCGTTTTTCTAATCTAAGTTTAAGCTAGCATGGTTTTAGTACCATGGCTATGATGTTAGTGACCTAGCCTCCATATAAGCTTACAAGAAACGATTAAAGGAAAGAGTTTTACGTAAACTAGAAAAGGAAAGACTTGCAAAACAAATAAATTTAAAATAGAGGAGGATCAACTGTTACAGTTGATACAACATAAAAAAGGATCAACAGTCATTGTTGATACAGAGAAAGATGTACTACATCAGTTTGTTTACCAAAAAAGGAAAAAAAATAGCAATTAACAAAATTGTGCGATACCTTCTACTGAAACAAAAAACTACTCCGTGAAAACTATATTTCTGTTTTGGCCTCCCTATTCCCGATTTGGTTGCCGAATTAGTTTCCCATACTCATCATACCTTTAATCACTATCCCATGATTCATCCGTACTCCAATCACAGTCCGACACATTCGGTGATCCCGTATTCTCTATTGCCGCATTCACATCGACACTTGAAGGAGTCAATCGGCTAAAATCAGAATCCTCGTCCAGAAAATTTTCAACCATATTATTTGAAAACCCATGAACCAGCTTCACACCCTTCAGTTGACTCGAAACTGGAGTGGAGCTAGACTCACGCAGGTTCCAAAATACAATCTCAGGGACATTCATGTATCCCTTTTCTCTGAAGTTATTCTGTATCACCTGATAATCCGTCTCCCAATTGTTAGCTATGTCACCGCCAGACAGATGACTGTAGGTATGAGGACTATATCCTGAATTAGCTTCGTGGAATTCCATATCGCTGAACACAAAAAGCCTCTTTATCATCTGATCTGCCTTCAAGTTGCCTTCAACTGCCACATGCAATATTTGGTCGAAAACTTTCTTGAAACCAGGTGGAAACCCACACTCCATTCTTCTAATGAACTCTGTCTTAGATCTCAAAGTTTCACCTTCAATCTTTTTCAGTTCAGGAGTTTGTGTAAAGGTGATAAGTTTTCCTTTCCATGGTTCATGGCTCATCTCTGATATTAGCAAACCAAGAGCCACAGAGACATCCATTAGCGTTCCAGTCATACTCCCCGACACATCAGCAATTCCAAGACCGCCTTTAAGTTTACCAATTCTCGACAAGTCTTCCAACATTCGCTCCCATTGAAGCTCGGCAATGCTGCAATCATTTTCTTCTTCAAATCTCAAAGACTGAATGATCTGATAAGGTAACAAGGCTCCAGAAGCAATCTTATACTTCTTATTTTCATCAAAATCATGACAGAGATTCCAGCCCTCACTGTCGCTAGCATCATCCACGGGTAATTTATTTTCCACCAGCTTTTGCAGATTTGATAGCTTCGAAACAAGATGAGAACCCACAAATACTGTCTGTTCATCTTCTTGGGATTTCTTTAATTCTGCTAACTTTGATTTGACTTCATCCATGAACTGAGTTCTCTCATTCCTACCAAGAATAATTTCCTCATTCACTTTATCTTCTAGTTTATCGAATCGGTTACTTAGTCCCTCGACCTTATGGTTCATCAAAAGAACAGAATCAATCAGGTTCTCCAGCAGAGTCTCTAAATTAGTATTCTTCCCAGCCCAACTTGACATACCACCACCCATTATTTCTTCTTTCAAAAATTAAAAGCGAAAGAAGAATAACACAAAAAGAAGGAAGCAAAAGTATGAATCCAACTAAATTGCTTAGCGAAAGGTAAGATGTCTTTAACAAAACTTAATAGACTGTATGTATTTATAGACTTGCTCCAGGACTACTACAAGCATTCCTAAAATCACTAGAATTCTAAATAAGGGACGTAATAAGATAAGGAAAGTTGCGGACCTAGAAGTTTTTTGGTGAGGGGTCAAACACTAATATTTAAACTTGAGAGGGGTCAAACACTAAAATATCTAATTAATTAGTACATGGAAAACAAAATCGAGTGAGGTCTGCTGACACACTTGACCCAGTTTGCGTCCGCCTTAGGAAACAAATAAGAGTTTTAATCAAAGGCTAACGGCCAACTTCTACTTGTGCAGTAAATTAATGGTCCTGTATGCTTACAAACATTAATTAATGGTCTTGTATGCTTTGTAAATTGTAAAATTGTGCAGTTGTGAAACAAATGGTGATGCACTTAAACTTTGAATCAGATTATGTTTGGGAGGGAACTATACTAGCAAACTTGCACAAATGATTGAACTCTTGATCTTACAACAAGTAGAGAGGAGGATCTGGCATGGGTCGAGATGAGCAGAACTCTTGTCTGTAGCCGCTTTTTCCAAGGGAAAATCTCAACTGCAAGCAAGTTGGTGGTTGACATAAAGCTGCTATTAGCTTCCTGGATTCGTGCATGGCATCCGTAACTGCATGAGCATCATTTTATATCAATAAATTCATCATTTGGATTTGATCATTGACTCCCCTGGATCTGTTTCGGTTTTTTCTTTCTTTACTTTGTTTGTCATGGCTTTTGCTAGTCGTGACCTCTACTGCGGTTATCATTTAACTTTCTTTCTTGTTTTGCTAAAAATTAGGTTTCCTGATGCTATTCACCACAGTTACACGTCAAAATGAGGCTTTCACTGTTTTACAGGTTTATGAAATCTATCAAAAAATTTCTTTGTAAACCAATAATTTCGACAACTTTTTACTTTTACACATAGATTGATGCGTTCACTCGCAAAATGCATACCAAAAATATGTATCCCTTGACAACTCAATTCCCGTTTTTGTTTAAGTTACGTATTATGTATGTTATGTTACACCGTGGAACTGAATTTACAGATTTGTTGTATTTATGTTATTATATCCGACATTATCCGACAGTTAAGTTTTGGTGCAAAAGAAAAAGAAAAGTAATTAATAAAGTGTGAATCGCATGAAAATTCTATTAAAGTTATCTTTCATCAAAATCAAAATCAAAACCTATGAAATATTTCTCTTTAAATCAAAAAAGAATAAGAGGGTCTAAACTAGTTAGTAACACTTGAGAGACACATAACCTAGTTTGATGAAGGATTAAGGACATCTTCCATGAACAACACTGCACCACTTTCCTCCTCTCTAATAATGAACATGAAAGGATGATCTGCCACGAAACCGACAGGAGCTGAATGGGGAAGACTCTTGCCATTAACCGGCCTGACAAAAGCAGTAGAAGCAGCAGCTTCAGTTCCTTTTTCATTAACTTCAACGAACACTTGTGATAAACCTCTGACACGTAACTTATCTCGGTTCCCCTCTCAATATTCAGCATCTCAATCAGCTCTGCCTTTGATTCATCAAAAGGTAAAACTACACCTGCTTTCTTTAGAACTCTTTTTGCTTCAAAATTAAAACAAATTTTGAACTTGGGAATCTTGAATTCTCTTGTTGGAACCTTACAATAAACTGGGAGATATTGATCCAAAAAGGAAGGATAAGAGCTCTCCTTTTCTATAAGTTCACAAAGCCCATCGCGTTGCTCCGGTAATATTATGTACATAGGAAAATGAGGAGGGATTTCCTAATTACCCCTTTGGTATGAGAGTCACAGTACTTTAAATCTATCATAACACCGAATATATTGGTCTGAGCTTGATGACATGAAGGGAACATGTAGTGATTGTTTTCCATCGAGGAGATAGAAGTATGACATATTGGTAAATGATGGTCGAAATTGTTCGTACCAAGATCCT
This sequence comes from Papaver somniferum, assembly GCF_003573695.1. NCBI lineage: Eukaryota > Viridiplantae > Streptophyta > Magnoliopsida > Ranunculales > Papaveraceae > Papaver > Papaver somniferum. The sequence continues at coordinate 228,837,484 of NC_039358.1, forward strand.
TCGAAATAGAGTGCATTCGCCAATATAAGTGTTGTATGTTCATTGACTGCTTCATCAGGAAGAAGATTTTTGATGAATCCATATATTGGTTTCTTTTTCAATTCAGATCCTCCGCCACTTCTTCGATATAATATCCATACATTAAATTGTTACAGTGGTGAAACAAAGAAAATAGAACATAAAACAAATAGAAAAAGAAACAGAAGAACAAAAAAGCAATTCTCAGAGGACGCTATGTAGCCGTTATTCACAGACCGATTCACGTCAGAGCAATTCTCAAAGTGATTGAAACTTTTCATGACTTTCGTCACTAGGTGAAGATAAAGTTGATCAAAGCGAAACGCTTTACCAACACACGATTTCGAGATAAAAGATAAGCAATGAATGCTCAGCTCAAAATGTCAAATGTGTATGATCTAGTCTATATAGCATACGACTTTTGTCTCATAAGAAGTAGGAGATAGAACAGATAGATTTTTGAGTGATAGATAAGTTCAAGTCTCCACATTCCTTTTTGTTGATGAAGTTCCAGGGTTCCTTGTATAGATCTTCGTCGTTGTATGATGAATCGCCATGAAGTCCTTGAGCTCAACTACACTTTTCTATCCTAGTCTGAGACTTAGCTATGTAGGCTAGAAATCAAGACTCATAGTTTTGATCACTAACATTGGCAAACATGCTTGAGATAGCAACGCATGCGAGGTCGACCGAGCTATGCTCTAATAAATGTTGGAGTAGGCCAATCAACAATTGCTTTGATTTTAGAATTATCCACAGAAATACCAATATATGACACAACATATCCCAAGAAAGTGACTTTGTTTGTAAAGAATGTGCACTTCTTCGAGTTCACATACAAAATATTTCCTTGTAAAGCCTTAAACACTTGAGATAAATGTGAAATATGTTCTTCTTCATTGTTGCTAAAAATCAATATGTCATCAAAATAGACAATGACAAACTATCGAAAAAAGGTTGCAATACTTGGTTCATTAGACGCATAAATGTGTTGGGTGCATTAGATAGACCAAAAGGCATGACTAACCACTCATACAAACCTTCCTTTGTCTTGAAAGTTGTTTTCCATTCATCACCTTCTCGGATACGTATTTGATACTATCCACTACGTAAATCAATCTTTGTAAACATTTTAGCACCCGAAAGCATATGTATCATGTCATCAATTCTTGGTATGGGAAACCTATATGTTATAATAACTCTGTTTAACGCTCTACAGTCTATACACATACAATGTCCACCATCTTTTTTGTCTACTAAAAAGGATGGACTAGCACAAGTACTTTTGCTAAGTCTTATCAAACCTTTTTGTAACAAATCATCAACCTGACCTTGTAATATCTCATGCTCTTTAGGACTTAACCTATAATGAGGTTGATTAGGAATAGAAGTTCCAGGAATGAAGTATATTTGATGTTGTAAATCTCTAAGTGGAGGTAAAATATTTGGTAACTCAGCAGGAAATAAGTCACTAAAAGAAGACAATAAAGGTTTTACCTTGTCTGGAATCTCCACCATAGGTTTAGCAACTTCATGAGAGCTCAAAGAATGAGTGTGATATAAAGAATGAACAATAGTAGCAACCAAGGCAGTGATCTTCTTGTCTGTTGGTTCCTTAACTGAAATAGAAGTTTGTAAAGGCCATAAAACTATAGTAAAACCTTCATGAACAAAAGTATAAGTGTTTTCATGACAATTATGAACATCACGAATATCATATTGCCACGGTATTCCCAATAGTAAGCTTGTTGCAGTCATATTAATAACATCACATAAGACATAATCCTCATATCCAGGTAAAGAAAACTTGACCAAGCACTGATGAGTGATCTGCTGAGTTGAAGAATTGTTTATCCAACCAACTGAGTACGGATTTGGATGAGTAGTAACGGTAAACCAAGTTTTTCAACCAATTTTGCAGAAATGTAATTTTATGTGCTTTCACTGTCAATGATCATGTTGCAAAGATTCTCTTCAATGAGACAATGCGATTTGAAAATACTATGTCTTTGAATAGGACATGGTTCAGTGATTAAAACTGGGAGAATTACTCCAAGAAAATCTGCATCATAAGTTTCATGTTCTAGCAAATAATTAAACTCATCATCTCCTAATTCTTCTTCTGCTTGTGTTTCTTCTTGAATTTCATTAATGTAATCACTAGAAGTATAGCCAGTTTGGTTACACTTGCTACATCGATCTCCTCGAAACTTTGAATAAGGATTAGAGGGTTTAGATAAGGGTTGAAATTGTTGTTGATATTGATTTCCTCTAGTATTGCGAGTAATATCTCTTTGAGGATTAGCTGGAGGTAGCTTAGCAGATGAGATATTCATCGTTGGAGCAGGTTCTGAAGGAACATGTGTTGTTTGTTGTTGCTGATGCGGTTGGATGGCTCCTTTGTTATGTGGATCAACAAAGACAGTTGATCCTTGTGAATATGGATCAACAATGACTGTTGATCCCTTATCACCCTGGTAACCATAAGATGTATATGGTCTTGCAGCTTTATAAAAATGTTGATAACGAGCTTGTCTTGGATTTGCTTGTCTAGATGTACTGAGAACACGCCTTTCAATTTTAATGGCTTGTTGTATAGGTTCAACCATAGTATACATGGATTGTGTCATCCCCTGTTGAATTAAGTTGTTCAAACCATCTATAAAACGCGCAACTAACTGCTCTTCAGTCTCATTCAGTTGGTTACGTGCAACTAAACTGTAAAATTCAGCTACATATTCTTCAACCATCCTTGCTCCTTGTCGACAGTTTTGCAGTTTGAGAAACAGTTGTTGCATATAATCTTTAGGTAAAAACTTATCTCTTAACAGGTCTCTCATTCGTTTCAAAGTACGTATAGGAGGTTTGAGATATTTTCTACGATCATCACAAAGTTTGTCCCACCAAACTGCAGCGCCACCTTTCAGTTTATCTGCAACCAGTTTAGCTTTAGAAGGATCAGGTACCTCCATGAAGTTGAACAATGACTCTACTTCATAAAACCAATATAACAATTCTTCTATATTTAAACCACCATGGAAGTTGGGTATATCAGCATTCAATCTATATTCTGGTAAAGACCCATAAGAATTGGATTTCAATCTTCTTTCATCTTCCCAGTTTTTTTCTAATTCTGCTTCAGCCTTGTCTTCATCTTCCTCACTGTTTATTATCACAGTTGCAGGTTTCTTATAAGGACTATTAAGAAAGCTCTCAAATTGTTTTGTGAACGTAAGAAACTTGGAAATTTCTTCTCGAACAAAATTATTTTGAACAAAAGGATTCTTCTTACTTTTAGTTGCGTCATCGTCTTTTGTTTCTCCTGATTTCTTTTCTTCAGTATTGACATCCTTATCATCAGTTAAACCTGGCATACCTTCCTCATCTAGACCCGTGTGTTTCAATAACTTAATAAGATAGTGTTCATGTGATTCAAGTTTCTTTTCTACGATAGAAGAGATACTTGTTTGAATTTCTGGTTTAAGCTCTGTGATGAGGGTTGTTGATAATGATTTCAAAAGTGCTTTGACAAGGGCATGAATATCAGTTTGTGTAAATTTTTCTCCCATTCAAAAGAAAAGGTAGGTTGTTTGAAAATTTAGGGTTTAGACTTGTTGCGGAAGCTGTGTAAAGGATTTGTTTCTAGATAAAAAATCTAAAAACGCTGTATTTGATACCAACTAGTGTAGCACAGATAAGGGTTTAAAAGGATAGCTTAAGTTTCGTCAGAAACTTAATTAAAATCGGATTCTAGGATCAAGATTCCAAGGTAAAAGATTGATAATCAAAGTTGATAATAATATTAATAAAAGAGATGTGTTCTTGTAAACAAGAGACCTAGCCTCCATATAAGCTTACAAGAAACGATTAAAGGAAAGAGTTTTACGTAAACTAGAAAAGGAAAGACTTGCAAAACAAATAAACTTAAAATAGAGGAGGATCAACTGTTACAGTTGATACAACATAAAAAGGATCAACAGTCATTGTTGATACAGAGAAAGATGTACTACATCAGTTTGTTTACCAAAAAGGGAAAAAAATAGCAATTAACAGAATTCTGCGAAACAAAAATCTACTCCGTGAAAACCATATTTCTGTTTTGGCCTGCCTATTCCCGATTGGGTTGCCCAATTAGTTTCCCATACTCATCATACCTTTAATCACTATCCCATGATTCATCCGTACTCCAATCACAGTCCGACACATTCGGTGATCCCGTATTCTCTATTGCCGCATTCGGTGATCCCATATTCTCTATCCGACACCCTTGAAGGAGTCAATCGGCTAAAATCAGAATCCTCGTCCAGAAAAATTTTAACCGTATTATTTGAAAACCCATGAACCAGCTTCACACCCTTCAGTTGACTCGAAACTGGAGTGGAGCTAGACTCACGCAGGTTCCAAAATACAATCTCAGGGACATTCATGTATCCCTTTTCTCTGAAGTTATTCTGTATCACCTGATAATCCGTCTCCCAATTGTTAGCTATGTCACCGCCAGACAGATGACTGTAGGTATGAGGACTATATCCTGAATTAGCTTCGTGGAATTCCATATCGCTGAACACAAAAAGCCTCTTTATCATCTGATCTGCCTTCAAGTTGCCTTCAACTGCCACATGCAATATTTGGTCGAAAACTTTCTTGAAACCAGGTGGAAACCCACACTCCATTCTTCTAATGAACTCTGTCTTAGATCTCAAAGTTTCACCTTCAATCTTTTTCAGTTCAGGAGTTTGTGTAAAGGTGATAAGTTTTCCTTTCCATGGTTCATGGCTCATCTCTGATATTAGCAAACCAAGAGCCACAGAGACATCCATTAGCGTTCCAGTCATACTCCCCGACACATCAGCAATTCCAAGACCGCCTTTAAGTTTACCAATTCTCGACAAGTCTTCCAACATTCGCTCCCATTGAAGCTCGGCAATGCTGCAATCATTTTCTTCTTCAAATCTCAAAGACTGAATGATCTGATAAGGTAACAAGGCTCCAGAAGCAATCTTATACTTCTTATTTTCATCAAAATCATGACAGAGATTCCAGCCCTCACTGTCGCTAGCATCATCCACGGGTAATTTATTTTCCACCAGCTTTTGCAGATTTGATAGCTTCGAAACAAGATGAGAACCCACAAATACTGTCTGTTCATCTTCTTGGGATTTCTTTAATTCTGCTAACTTTGATTTGACTTCATCCATGAACTGAGTTCTCTCATTCCTACCAAGAATAATTTCCTCATTCACTTTATCTTCTAGTTTATCGAATCGGTTACTTAGTCCCTCGACCTTATGGTTCATCAAAAGAACAGAATCAATCAGGTTCTCCAGCAGAGTCTCTAAATTAGTATTCTTCCCAGCCCAACTTGACATACCACCACCCATTATTTCTTCTTTCAAAAATTAAAAGCGAAAGAAGAATAACACAAAAAGAAGGAAGCAAAAGTATGAATCCAACTAAATTGCTTAGCGAAAGGTAAGATGTCTTTAACAAAACTTAATAGACTGTATGTATTTATAGACTTGCTCCAGGACTACTACAAGCATTCCTAAAATCACTAGAATTCTAAATAAGGGACGTAATAAGATAAGGAAAGTTGCGGACCTAGAAGTTTTTTGGTGAGGGGTCAAACACTAATATTTAAACTTGAGAGGGGTCAAACACTAAAATATCTAATTAATTAGT
>NC_039358.1:228843193-228843543 GCF_003573695.1 Papaver somniferum
GTTATCATTTAACTTTCTTTCTTGTTTTGCTAAAAATTAGGTTTCCTGATGCTATTCACCACAGTTACACGTCAAAATGAGGCTTTCACTGTTTTACAGGTTTATGAAATCTATCAAAAAATTTCTTTGTAAACCAATAATTTCGACAACTTTTTACTTTTACACATAGATTGATGCGTTCACTCGCAAAATGCATACCAAAAATATGTATCCCTTGACAACTCAATTCCCGTTTTTGTTTAAGTTACGTATTATGTATGTTATGTTACACCGTGGAACTGAATTTACAGATTTGTTGTATTTATGTTATTATATCCGACATTATCCGACAGTTAAGTTTTGGTGCAAAA